>NW_019524906.1:1374711-1411501 GCF_002814215.2 Seriola lalandi dorsalis
AAGTGAAACTCCCACCCTCCACACCCGATAGAGCACCCGTTGCTAAGCGACAGAGGGAGAGATGGATTGAGGAGACATAGTCGATCAATTCTACAGAGAGAGAGGGAGAAAGGAAGGGAGGCAGGGAGGAGACAGAGAGAGAGAGAGAGAAGGGTGGGAGGGAGAAGGTAAAAGAAAGAGGGAGAGAGGAAGAAGAAGAGAAAGAGAGGAGAGGAGGGGAGGACAGAATGCAGAGTGATTGCGGTCGTATTTAGGCTCCAGTTTGGGCTGAAGACGCTCTTTTGAAACATCTATCTTTGTTAACTGTATCGTGCCTCCGAAAATAAATCCATCTCTGCAGCTGTCCACCCTTCCATCTTTGTCCAAGTGCTTTACTTTAATACTTTTATCACTACAAATTACAGTCCACACAAGCAGCCTGTGTTTAATATTCCCTCACTCAAAAGAGAGTTAAGTGTATATTGCATGCACTCTTTCTCTCCGGCTCTCTGCCTTTCTCCATTAGTCATTGCTCCACACACACACATACACACAAACATGCAGATGCCCGGCAATACCACATGCCCCTGTGTGTGTGTGTGTGTGTGTGTGTGTGTGTGTGTGTGTGTGTGTGTGTGTGTGTGTGTGTGTGTGCGCACGCAGAGCTGGGTGTTGAGCGCATCGACTGAGTATCGATCCCACCACTCACCTCCCTGCAGTCAGCTCTTGTCCTACATAGCATGCCCTGTCTGATTTCTCCCTAAATGGCTTTTATCCAGCTCCAATCTTTATTTAAACTGAAAAGTAGGAATTAGCACCCACTTCTATCCTAGTCTCTCTTACCTTTTCTTTTCACTGTCATCTCAGAGTGAGTATCGGCAAGTATCGGTCCATTGGCCCTTCTTCCTTCTTCCCCTGGCTATGATTGCTTTCCCACTCAGAAATGTGCAGTACAGTATGTTACTTGCATTCCTCCCTGTTCCTTACTGTTTGGTGCACTATATATGCGTCATGTACAGAACAGATGCTGCATGTCGGGCTCCAACTAACAGGTATTTCCATTACAGATTAATCTGATTAATACTTTGACGACTGATCGATTAAGAGTTTGGTCTATAAAATATCAGGTCACGAGCTCAAGGTGATGCTCTCAAATATCCTGTTTTATCCGACCAACAGTCCAAAACCAAAGTAAAATATATGATTTACAATCATATAAAACAGATAAAAGCAGGTCGTCTTCATTTTTGAGAGGCTGGGAGCAGCCGTCTTTGGGCATTTTTTCTTGAAAAATGACAAAATCTTTACTTTTTTCTGCCACTCATTAATCGATTAAAGAATAGGTTCAGCATTTTTCAAGTCTATCTTAAAACAACAGCAACATGCTCATATGTTTGTTGAAAGAGGTGTTGGTGGCTGTAATCATCCCCTTCGGTCTGCACTGGATGTGAAGAAATCCTTCCCTAAAGGGATTTCAATGTGATGAGGGACTGAATCTACAGTCCTCGTTTTGTGCAAAAATGCACCTTAAAATTTAGTCAAAACTAATATGAGGCCTAAGCAGTCTGAGTTTTTAGTACCAAATTTACAGAAAATGATTCCAGTGCACATTTGGGCACAGGAATATTGTTTAAGGTACACTTGAAAAAATTTAAATCTATCCTTTAATCAACTAGTTGCAGCTCCAACTGTATCTACACTCCATCTGAATGAAATGTCATTTATCAGTCATAAATGGGGTCATGAAACAACCCAAGTTATTTTGGATGTTTATATCCCCACCTTGCATTGTCATGGCAACAGGGCAGACATCTCAGCCCTCAAATGAGCACCATTTATTCTGCACAGGCTACTCTTCATATTGATGGCCTTTCCTTATTGTGATCAGCCAGCCACAGCCTGGGGAGGAACCCTCTGCGTGCCGTCATCCCTTTCGATTTGATTTGATTTGTTGCTCATAGAGGGAAGTGATGGGAGAGACTCTTATCTTGGCCGAGCAGAAACAAGCCATACCAAATAAGACACATCGGACTATCTGTGCTGGCACACACAATGGGGATTAATTGATCCCCTAATACCACAGATAAATCAATTCCTTCCTTCCCCCCTGAGCTCTCTGGCCAATTGGACGGCCTCACCATTGGATCAACTTAGCATTTATAGCCAATGGGAGGAGGGCTGGAGTTTGACTGACATCAGCACAGAGGTGAGCTCGAAAAGAGGTTAGGGAGAGGGAGTCCATCAGAAAGCCATTGGTAGCAGGAGTGAAAGTGAAGGCTGTGGTGTAGTCAGAGTATACAGCAATCCACAGAGAGAACAAACATGCACAGAGGTGGAGCTAAGCTGCATAAGAAGGTACTAATGGCATCGCTGTGCTGCTGTACAATAAATGTGATTCAGGTTTTACTTCTACATGATAACACTGATAGAGGAAGCGTTCATTTTCATATGTGGCGAGCCGACAAAGACCAATAAAACACCACATAACTGCAAATTAAATTTGAGACTACAAAATATCAAAATGAGAGTTAAAATAATATTAATGTGGTCTTGATTTTACAGATCAAACATCATCAATGACCTCAGCAGCACATCTTTTTATAGCCCATCTCCTGCCGGCTACAGAGCTTCATCCCTGGTCAAGACACCAGCCATTTTCTCACAGTTACCCCATCTTATTTCCAGCTTTGTTTGATCCATCTCCATTAGAACTCTCCATTATACGGCCCACCATCATTCTCACTCTTTCACTTATTTTGTATCTCTTCCACCCAATCTTTCTCTTATCAGCACCTTGGCGTTTCTGTCTTTCCCACAAACACTGTTTTCCTCATACAGCTCATATAATAACAGGCTAAAAATATGCCTTCTTTTTTTTTCTTTCCAGTATTGATTTTGCCTGTAGCATTGTCTATGGAGAGAGAGAGAAAGGAGAAAGACAGAGGGCGGGGGAGAGAAGTAGAAGTAGAAACAACTGGAAAAAGAATTACTTTCTACGTATGTGGTAATGCTCTCACCTTTCCTATTTTACTTAAGTAAAGAACCATTCCCTACCTCAGTGCAATACCTTTAAATTAAATGGTAACTACATTTACTGTGGTCCTTTCTCAGCCGGTCTCACCACTCAACATCACAGACCGCCAAAAGCACTCACACACTGTACGCATTTAATAATAACCCACTGAAATTAGAGAAACCTTACCATTGCAAATATGTTCCGATCAGCTTTTCAGGGAAAATGGTTGGCTCTTTTGGCACTGGTGTGTAATGGGAATGGAGAGAGTTGATCAATAGGCTATTGATCGTAGCTGGCCAGAGTCTGGGGAATTGAGAGTGAGAATAGAGGGGAGTTAGGGTGGGGGTTGGCTCCAGGTTGAATTTTTAAAATGCTCTATTTCAGAGATGACAAATAGTCTATTTGAAAAGAGGGAAACAAAGAGAGAGCGATAGAGCGTCATAAAGAGATGGAGCAAGAGTTTCTGCTTGTTGTGTTCTCTTAGCGGAGAACTGAGACCTCCCTGTTTCCCACAAGTTACAGTTTTTGGGCAGGAGCTGCTCAACTACAAAGACAAAGGAAGCAGGGACTTCTCAGGCTACAGTAGCTTGTGTGTATTCTGGCTGCAAGAGGAGGGGGGGTGGCTTATTATAAAAAAATCCTTTAGATCTAGAAGACAGTGCTGTAAAAGGAGCACACAGACAAATAATTTACACCAGAATCCTGCATCTGACATTACATTTAACCTCACTAAATATAAGCTCAAGCTACACTTATACACATCATATGTTCTGATTTTTACAACCCAGATCTTGAATTCTGAATGTTTGCCAATGCCAATTTTTTTTTACAGCGAGCCATACCCGTTTCCAAAGAGTTTACATTCGAAGTCACACGCATAAACCTCAGATGTAAAACTAACCTGTAAGTGCAGCCAAACTGCCATCTGCAATGGGCACCATAATAAACCTGAAATATGAATTAACCCCCCTGCTGGAGGGTAAGCGGGGGTGATGGGGGGGCCTGTAATACATGATAGCGCGCTGTACTAACAGTTTATGCCTCTTTCAAGACACTAAAGCAAATGGGGGGGGGGGGGGTTGGAATGGCATGAGTTTGATTCCTCACTCCTCCTTGATATATGTCAATATCACTGTGAAAACAGTTGCTTATCTTGTATCAGAAGTTCAAACAGTTCAAGCAGAAAAAATAAATAAATAGAACAAACTTACATTTTTACGTTGCTTCTGCCTCTTTAAAATTGTTTCACTATAACTTAGACTAAGTCTTACTTTTTCCTAGTAAACTCCAGAGTTACCTTTCATGAGAGAACATGATCATACTGTATTCATGAAAGGTTAAGAACTGGAACAAGGTTATTTCTGGTGTCATTCATTGGCTTGTGCAGAAAAATAAAGTTATATGTCAGGCAAATAAGCGCGCAAAGTGCACATTATATTTGTATTTTCCAGATACTCTTCACTCACAAGAACGTCCAATAGCGCTGCTTATACATGTTACACATACGGGCTTGTAAACATGGGGAAATAAGGTGGAATCATTACTTCTGAAGGTTGCCCAACTCAACTGCAGGCAATGGAAAGCAGTTAGAGCACTAGTCTGTAAACACCCCTGAGAGGAACCTATACCTCAGTAAAAATTCAGCTGTAAATAATGTATTGAATGCAAACTTAAGGTCCACAGGGAGATATGGATAGGCTCATTACTCTTTTAGTTTGCTGGTCTTTTACGTAGTCCACACAGCTCTCAAAAATCGACTCCAGATGCTCCCTCTCTCTGTTTTGATTTAAAGATGCTTTTACCTGCGGATATTGTTATGGATATAGGTATTGTTTTTTTATTTTCTGCACATTGCCCTGAGGTTTGAAGGCTGTTAACTCATGCACCCACGCACATGCTCTGTGCCCTCTTAAGGTTGGTGTGTGCATATGAGTGTGTGCGTTATCTGTGCCGGTAGTCGAGGTGAATATGCGGCCTACGTCTGTGTGCCCTGTCCGGGATGCATTGATCTCGAAGCAGGATGTCAAACATTTTAACGCCGATCTTGTCCTTGTTATTGCCTCGCACAGCCGGGTTGTTAATGCATTAAAAATCGTTTGTCCCTATCTTTCCAAACTTATCTCACCCTACTGCCCCGAGCAACACAAGAATACCCCTCCGCTGTAACATACACACCACTCCCCCCTCCTCCCTCCACCCTCTGTTTCTAACCATGTCCTTCCATCCTCTGTCTCAATCAATCTTTACGACACCCGGTTGCATCTCTCTAATGTTTCCGGACTTGACCGTATCCCCGTTCAAAAATTCTTAATTAAGCCCGTTCTGTATGTTTACCATTGGGCAAATTACAATCTGACAGGGCTAATAAAACAACAGTGGCGAGACAAGGCCAAGAGGAGCATGTGCTGTGACCCTTACCTCTTTCACCTGTCTCTATCTCCACCTCAGCTTATCTCCCTCCATCCCCACCTCTTCATATCTCCCTATTTTCTACCTCACAGGTTTTGAGGAGGAAAGGGAGGGGATGGGAGAGAGAAGCAGTGGTTTTGCATCAGTTGGTCAGGATCTTATATCCATCGCTGTCAATGTGACTATTTGTTTTAAATACTCACATGTCATTACACTGACATATCTTGGTAATACCACTCAACCCACTTGCTTCTCATCTCTGATTATTAAGATTCATGAACCTGCCTGCCTGCATGTCAACTCTTACAGATATGAGTCATATATCTGTGTTCACATCAGCATTTTTCTTCATTTGGGTATTGACTCATGCAGTGTTCTCACATTCTGCAATCTATAGCCTATACGGTGTGTGTATTATATCTCTATTTCTGTTCAGTTTTGTCTGGTCACTTGAGAACTGCTGTTTGCTTGATGCTAAAGCATGATGGAGAGGGAGGTCATGTCATCAGAGTCTCTTCAGCTGCTTGGCTTAATGATGAACACTAAGTAGGACAAAATAGAAGGTCTGAACCCAGCAGTGCCAAATAAAACAACATTAGTCTTCTTAACACGTACAGTCTGAAGAACCGTATGAATGAAACTCAAATGCCAAGGGTGGTTTTAAAGCCTCTTCGCAAAACCACACTACATACTAATTCTATGCAGGTTATGAATATGTAGTGGGTTAATACTTGAAAAGTGACAACATAAAGTACTGTGTGCTCATACCAGGTAATATGCATACCAAAGTGTTGTCAATGGATACTGTTCTCCAACAGTGTAACTCAGAGAAAAGCAATCCAAAGTTGCAGTTTGACTGACGTCTCACATATTGCATAATTTCCAATTAGTAAAAAATGGTTAAACTGTGGTGATGCGTTTTGTATTCTAAATGCTGAACTATGCACTGCGTAGTTGCTGTGCACTATACTGCACTATGATGATATGTAATACATACTATACAGACTTAGCATGTATTATGGACTCCTTCCCTATACACAACTAAACTCACTTCACTAAACCAAACCAAGTCAAGCCAGAGCCAGAGCCAGCAGAACTCAATATATGAAAAGGCCACTAATAGCCAGACTTTCACAGATTATATATTTTCCCCCTTACCTCTATTTTTACATTATTATTATATTTGGTCTTATTTGCTCAGGTTTTGAGACACCCATCTACTTTCAGACCTTTCTCTGTGGAAAACAGAGGGTCTTTCATGTAAAACTATAACCGTTTCACAAATTAAATGTAGGTTTAGTGATACAAACACCTGCTCCTCTTATCCACATGCCAAAGTGTTGAGCAAGGCACTGTACCCAAAACTGAACCCCAAAGAGTCGCTTTTCATCTGCAAATGAATGTCATAAATTTATAGACATATTGTTCGGGGGTACATGGTAGAGGTTGTTAAGCAGGTACCACCATACAGATGGAGGTTGTGGGTGGAGGTTGGGTATGTATGTAAAACATTTTGTTCTGCAAAAAAGGAATTGTTTGCAAAGAAATGCAGCTGATGAATTCTCTAAATGCAATTTTCTTTTAATGCTGTGAGCACCATAAATGAAAACCCCCATTATATTAGGCTGACAGCAGAATAGTATCTCAGACCCTTAGAACATAAAATCACACAATCTCACGCAGCTAGAATAGGAGTACGAAAGAAAATTGCATTTTTGAATTTTAGTGAGCAGACCATGTAGTCCTCTCACAAACCAAACAGACTGTCCTTATAAAATAAAATCAAGTCAACAGAACTCAACAATACTCCACCTTTCCAGATCAAAATCAAACATAATTACAGAAAATAAACCGTAGCAGACCCAAAGTTGATGGCTCAATCTTATGTTTATATACAGTTTGCAGGAGGTAAATTGTTTTACAAGATATTAACTGTGACACAGTGAAATGACAAAGAATGACTGTGGAGCACATCTTTGACAAAATGAGGATTATCTATTGTGTGGTTAGACTCCTATCAAGCCCAGAGCCAATCAGATAGATGAGTGCAGCTCAAATCTAGAAATTGCAAAACTGTTTACAGTATATTCACGAACATTGTTTTCATGTTGATGGTCACACAGAAAGTAAGTCTGATTGAAGCAGTGATTTAGTATGAGTGTGCATGTGAGTGACAATGTATGTCAGTGTGTGTTCTTCCGTTTGTATGTTGCACTACATCACCTGACAGGTGCAAAGCCCTGTGGGATGGCACTGCTGTATCTTACACTTGGCTGAACATATACAGCAGATCAGAGGTGTAACAAATCCATTCCTGACTGCCAGAACCTTTCAGAGAGTTTCTGTGCCTGTGAACAACACGTCTCCAGGTTTCCACACCTCAGAGCTGATGTGTGTCTGACACACAGACACACACACACATGAAATGTAGCCTCACACAGAAGTGTGTGACTTTGAGAGAAGACATTGGGATTCGTAGAGAGTGTGTCCAAGAATCAGCATGATGTGTGTGTGTCTGCATGTGCATGTATGTTTCTGTGTCAAGCGTCTGTGTCTCAATGGCGTCTTTAGAGTGGTTAATCAGAGGAGAGGTTGAGGAGTGTCAGAGTGTCAGGCTGGCTCCGGTGAAGAGTCCTTGAGTCCTTTCTCTGTTTCTGTGTTGACACCTCTTAACCTCAGTCTATCATCTCTCACACTCACACACTCCACTTCTATTGACACTCGCTACCCCGCAGCTCTCCAAAGACCCGAGGAGAATCCACTACAGTGATTGTCCATGTGAGGGGAGCCTCAGAGCCTGCAGAGAAGAAAGGATTATATAATGCGCTGACATACGGAACAAGAAACAAGCGGATTTCATGGTTGTTTGATTTCTTATCCTGACATTTCTGGATGGACAAAGGGGAAAAATTACAGAGAGAATGATAGATCAACAAACTGAATCCATCTGTCATCCCTTGACACAAAATGCAGAATCCTCACGTGTCAATTTGTAAATTAATCTCTTTGTCTTTGTCTCCTCACACCAGGAACTGTACAAGACTCCATGTCCACTACTGTCAGTGGCTAGTGTAAGTGGGGTCAGGTGCTCGGGGTCAACTGAGAAGAGGTCAAAGGTCATAGAGCAGCGGGTCTTGTTAAAATACCTTTTAGCCTCCTTCAGGGATATTATGTAATGGCTCTGGGAATAGGTTGGGTTCTAGCTTGACTGTTTTGTGGTGGAGACTGGGTGATATATGTGTTCTGCTTTATGCCAGATGTATATTCATTACCCTTTTTAAAAAATCAGGACGTAGAGGAAGTGCTGGGAGGTCAAGAGGGGTCACACATAAGAGGTCACATTTATGTGTTTTTCTGATGTACCTTTGTTTTGGAGGATGCACCCTCCAGGAAATGATCATCTTATAAAACAGCTCTGAGGGTTCTCAAGTTGTGCACTTACACAAAAGGATTTTCTTTGCATTACAAATTAAAATCTTTAAAAGCTCTTCTTAAAATATGTGGTTTTTCCTCTTAGACTGTAGCACAGGCTCACCTGAAGAGGTTAGGGAAAAACTGGGTTGTGTTGATCAATATATTGGAGACATTTGAATATCAATACAATGAGTGCCCTGTCTTCAATCTTAATTTTTAATATGGTGATAATAAGTGTATTAATTTTCATAACTTTCATTCAATAACCTTGGAATATGAGCGATGGTGGCCCATTTTTGCACAGCGAATATGCATCTCCCTGCTCTGTGTTGCCATTGATCACTCCTGAGCTGTTTCTCTCCCTCTCGCTTTGTCCTCCGGTCTCTCCCTCTTCCCTTCCTCTCACACCATTGCACTGTAAAATTCATCCTTATTCCCCGCTTCAGCAAGCTAACTGTGCGCACTACCTTTTATCAGTCCAGAACTGTTAAATTAATAAATTGATATTGACGAGCTATCAGCCGGGGGGATAAATTATTTGGGAGCAGAAGGCTCAGGTCACATGACTTTTAGTACCCACGACTCTGTAATTATTCCCCACGAGAAGAACCACCGTGCGGTGCATTGCCCTTCCCCCCCCGTAGAAATGAACAAACACGCACACACACGCTATCACATGAAGAACTATAAATATCCTCACATACAGTGGATTGCAGGGGCCATGGGAATACTGATGATCATTACTGCTATCATAACCTTCATGATACAGGATGTGAGCCTGCTGCAGATTGCATTTTATCATCACAATTTACACAAAACTCAAGTGGAGAAACCTAGAATGTGTAGCAGCATTAAATGTATGGGCTACCTGCTACAGTGCAGCAGGATCAACGTC
Source organism: Seriola lalandi dorsalis (assembly GCF_002814215.2). Classification (NCBI taxonomy): domain Eukaryota; kingdom Metazoa; phylum Chordata; class Actinopteri; order Carangiformes; family Carangidae; genus Seriola; species Seriola lalandi. The sequence goes on from NW_019524906.1 coordinate 1,384,425, forward strand.
CTGCAGCTGACGGTCTTCGCTCTGTAACAAATGCAAATGAGAGGTGCAAACTGGGAGGGAGGTGAACGCTGCAGATGAAGGGGGACAGCGAGCATGTCAGAGTGCCAATCATGGAAGTGCTCTTGTTGCCCTCCGGCCATCGCTGACCTTTTGACCCTGGCCATGGCCTAAATGTCAGAGGTCATCAACCAGGGTCAGTGGGGATCACTGCAAGACCCTGGTCAGGGATGCATCACCATGGCAACACTGCTCACTATAGGAGGAGAGATGGGGGTGTTTTGCATTCTGTATGCAGAAATCATGCACACAGAAACACACACCTACACACACACACACACACACACACACACACACACACACACTAGGTTGAGCATCACATCTGTGTGTTTTTTCACTGGGAGTCAAGCTGCCCCCAATTGTTTTCCAGTGCACAGCTGGGTAAAATCCAAAGAAGCCTGGAATAAACACCAAGCAAACACACTGCTTTGCCACATCCATATTAATTATTTGTCCTGCTACAGAGGCCATATTTTATCTGCTAAGATGGGTGCACAATTCTGCCATTATGCTCCATTATGGAGATCAAAATGTCGCTGGGAACGGAAGGATGTAGTGAGCAGAAATATATTCTTGGAAACTCTATATATTCATGAGTAATAACAGTGCGGGAAATGCAAATTACCATTAAAAATTTAAATATGTAAAGTATAAAATGTGTATAAAATAGTAAATTAGTCCGCCACTATATGCAAATAATCTTTGATGTTAATTGTAAATGACCAGGGGGCTAAATAAAAAATAAAAATAAAAAAAACTTTGCCACATCAACTTACATGAAACGGTTCTTCCTTACTCCCTGCTGAAATATTCGTTTGCTCCTTGCGTCATCTAGTGGTCAGAGCAGATCTCTTCGCTGGTGCTGCTGCTCGTCTCCTCGGCGCGGTGAAAGAGGGGGAAAAACCCCACTAGTCTGCTTTTGTCTCCGGGGAGCTTCGGTCGATGCCTCGTCCCACCATATGTCTGATCGCAGCTGCCAATCAACAGGTCAGCGCGACCCCGGGGAGGCAGACACTGGTGGGGAGAGATCAAACAGTGGACCTCGGGGATGACAGATGCAGATGAAAAAAAAGGCAATAAAACATTGCTTCAAAGATGGCAACGGTGCACTGGGAGGCAAATTATTGTTAACAGTAATCTGCAGAATAGAGCCTCGCATTCTGATCGATTGACTATTATGGAGCCTTTGAAGCCGAGGTAACGCCAGGCTATTGTTCATGGTGGGACACAACCAGAAAATAGCAGCTGGTTTTGGTTCAACTATAGCGCTTCCTAAGCCTCAAATACTACTTACTTCTATGCAATCATGCTTTCTAATAGACTTGCAATTTGGGCTTCTCTGCTCTTTAAGCCTATTGAGAGTTATTCATACATTCAGCTGCAGTTGTACCACGACGAAACATATGATAGAAAAGCAAATAATTAACTGAATAAAGTAGAATAAATAGTAAATATGCACTGCCAACATTTCCCAAAGTTGTCTGTTAATTACTTTTAATTTTACTTTTACTGTTAATTATCATTTACTTCCAGTATGATTTTTTAAAAATAAGTAATCGAGTGTTTTTGCGAGCTGCACGTGCTTTCATGTTGTAGGCTACCTTCCTCAACTCCTGGGTCTACATTACAGTAAAATTATTTCAACATTGGTGTGTGTCACTCTTTTTACACAAAAGCAAAAAATCTCAGTCAAACTGAATTAAAATGAACAAATGGCAGAGAAACAAATTAGGTAAAACTAGATCAATCAAATCACGATTTGTGCTGAAAACTTGAACTGGTTGTATCACCTTTATGAGTTGTAAAAGGAAGAGTTGAATAGTAGCAAGTGCAGTAATATTCAATGAGGCTTTATTATAACAAGATATTTAGAGGTCTGCAGCCCATGTGTTTATGGAAGTCCAGTCTCAGTATCCAAAAACCAAAGCAATTCATTAAAACGATGTGGTTTGTAAAGGGGCTTAGGTTTGGTCTCAACATTGGTAGGGATGCAACACCGCCACCCCTCAAAAACGAAGAGATTGACTTTTAAAGGCTGTCAATCAAACAGTTTATTAACATATAAGATCTTAATTTACATTCAGAAATGCCCATACACAAATGTTATATATGTACATGTGTTGAATTTCCAGATATGAAATATATGTACATGTGAAGTACAATCATATTTTTATTTTTTTATTTTAAAATACTTTATTTTTAAGTGTAGCCTATATATATATATATATGTAAAAATTACATAGGAAACCTGTTAGAAATTGGAATAATAGCATATATTGACATGTATTTTAGTATTTGTTTAAATTATAGACATATGTTACATAAATATATATCCATCGAAATATACTGTACATCCATCCTGAAGCCATTCCGTATATGTTCATATTATATATGTAAATATAAAAGATAGACATTTATGTTAAAATTTAATGAGAAATTAATGAAAAAGAAAATCATATACAAATATATAGAATTTTAATAAGCATGTTGTTTCAATAAAGTTGCATTTTACTATGAGTATTTCATATACGTTATAAACTTATATTTTCATCTTCTTCTGATGGACAATTTATGTTGAAACAATTTTGGACTTTGTTTGACTATTTAAATTTGAAAACTTTTTGGACTGTTATGTTTGGACATTTGTTTCATTTCCTGTTTTATTTTGTATTACTTCCCTTGTGTGTCTTGTAGTTACATTACTTCCTGTCTTTGTCCTGTTTCCCTCCTTGTTGATTGCCTGCCCCACCCTAATGTGTTTCACCTGTGTTCTACTACCCTTGCCTCCCTCCCGCCACTGGCAGCCCAGCTGACCTGGTTCCCAGTCGGCGGCCTGGCTGACACCTGCCCCTTGTGTCCTGTCGGCAAACCGGCCTGTTCCTGTTCCCCAGTCTGTGGTCCGGCTAACTTCTGCTCTTGGTTCCCAGTTTGCAGCCTGGCTAACCGCTGCTCCTCATGTATCGTCGGTGGTCCAGCTGACTCTTGCTCCTTGTTTCCAGTTGGTGACTCGACCAACCCCAGTTCCTGGTCCCCAGTCGCTGGTTTGGCCGACTCCAACCCCTCGTTTCCAGTTGGTGGTCTAGCTGACTTAATTTCCTGATCTCGATTCGCTGGTCCGGCCACCGCCAGTTCTTGATACTCAGTCGGTGGTCTGGCTGACTCCAGCCCCTAGTCTCCAGTCTGCAGTCCGGCCAACACCAGCTACTCAAGTTTTGTCTGCAGTCCGGCTGACCTCAGCTCCTTGAGTCTTGTCAGCAGTCTGGTCAACATCAGTTCCTGGTTCCCAGTCGGCGGACTGGCCAACTTCTGATTCCCATTCGGCTGTCTGGCTGACACGTGCTCCTCGTATCCTGTCAACGGCCTGGTTTCCAGTCGTCATTCTGGCCACCTCCTGCTCCTGATCTCTTGTTGGTGGCCTGGCTGTCTCCTCCTCCTGATCCCCAGTCACTAGTCTGGCCAACTCCTGCTCGCCCACCAGAAGGGCTCTGCCAGTGGTTCTGCCCTCCAGCGGAGCCACCTGAGGGGACCCACCTTCACCACCCTGTGGTTCAGCCACTCGAGGAGACCCACCTTCATTGCCGCCCTCCTGCTCACCTTCCTGAGGGGACCCTACAGAGAATCTCGGTTTTGGTTCCAGCTATCCCCAATCTATTCTGCCTCTGGGCCATCCCTCCAAGGTGTCCTGCCTGTCTGTCCAGCCCTCAGGCTACATCCTTGTGAACCCCAGCTCCTTTTCTAGCCCCATCGTTTCTTCCCTGTCCATTTCTCCGTGAAGAAGTTGGTCCTGTTTTTTCCTGTTTGCTGTGGACTTCCCGGATGTTCTTAGTTATGATTTTAGCAGTGTTTCCCATATTTAGATTTTCTTTTATGCTTCGGTTTGAATATCCTCCTCTTTGTGTTTCGGTTTTGGGACTTTGGTTTCGGACTTTGATAAAAATATCAATGAACACAGAGAATAGTGAGGTGTTGGATGTAATAGTATAGTAAGGCATAAAAATGTTTAAAAACATTATAATATAATAAGGCATAAAATGTCATCGTATAGTAAGGCATAAAAAATGTCATAGTAAAGTTAATCATATTATATAAGGTACAAAAAAGTCATACTATATTAAGGCATAAAAACGTCATACAATAGTAAGGTGTAAAAAACTCATAAGGCATGATATCACAGTAAGGCATTAGAGTCAACAATAAACCTAATGGGCCGGTCTTTGGACTGCAAGAGGAAGACAAAACTAACATAGTCATAGCATAGTAAGGAATAAAAACATAAAAAACGTCATAGTATAATAATTTATAAAAATGTGATAGGGTAGGAAGGCGTAAAATCATCAAAAAAAAGGAGTTATATGATGTCATAATATAGTAAGGCTTAAAAACATCAAAAAACATCATAGTATAGTTAGGCATAGAAACATCACAAAACATCATAGTATAATAAGGGATAAAAAGTCATAGCATAATAAGGCATAAAAATGTCAAAAAACATCCTAGTATGTTAAGGCCTGAAAATGTCAAAAAAAAACCTCATGGTATAATAAGGCATAAAAAATTTCTTAGTAAAGTAAATCATTTATTTAGTCATATTATAAAAGGTACAAAAAGCTATAGTATCTTAAGGCATGAAAAAGTCATACAATAGTAAGGTGTAAAAAACTCATAAGGAATAAGATGTCACAGTATAGTAAGGCATTAGAGTCAACAATAAACCTAATGGGCCGGTCTTTGGACTGCATGAGGGAGACAAAGTAGTCCAAACTAACCCACACAGTCACAGGGAGAACATGCAAACTCCACACAAAAATGCCCCATGCTTTGGGATCAAACCCAAAACCTTCTGATTGCAAAGTCGGTTCAAAACACTATACCACCATGGTGAGTGGTGAAAGACTTTACCTATAGTAAGGCATAAAAACGTCATAATATAGCAAGGCTTAAAAGCGTGATAGTAAAATGAGGCATGAAAAAGTCAAAGAGCGCAGAGAATAGTAAAGCATAAGACGTCATTGTACAGTAAGGTATCAAAACGTCAGAAAACATCATTGAATAATAAGGTATAAAAACATGATTATATAGTAAGGCGTAATTTTATTAAACCATGTGTTGGGTTAAATCATTCTGCTAATGAAACATAGTGTATTGCACATAACAGAAGCCAGAAGCTGAAAACTAGTGTAATTTGCACTGAATTGATGGTAAAATCCGCCTTTTTCCTGTATCCCTCTTTGATCTATAGGTGCATGTATGGGTTCAGGCTTCATCCTATGTTGTGTGAACTGTTGTATGTTGAGTCTGTAACCAAATCAATGAGATACATGTAAGCCAAAGGGAATCAGCTTTGGAATGCTGCTGTAAATGTGTTGTATTAAAACACAGCCATAATGTTTCATCGCCATCTCAGCAGGACTGATCTTCTTACCTCACTCTCTGCTAATCAGGAACAAATCTTTGTGCCTTAATCTACGGCCCCCTGCATCCCTCCGCCCATCTCATTAGATTAACAAAATGACATGCACATATGAACATACACACACACACACACACACACACACACACACACACACACACACACACACACACACACACAAAGACAGCTCATGACCTCAATCTCACTCCCCTGGAAAGGTAGTTAATTGCAATTCTGTGTAATTTTGTTGAATATAATTGATGTTATTTTCACTATTTTAACAGTTTTTGCATGTGCATGACAGGAAAAGCATTATCACATTTTCCTAATTTTGTTACACATGTAATGTTTGTGTGTCTGCAAGAGCCTTGAGAATTGTATGTGTGTGAACTATACACTCTTGTACTCATGTGTGCATGTGTGTGTGTGTGTGTGTGTGTGTGTGTGTGTGTGTGTGCCGCAAACATATGCAACCAAATTAAAGCCTTAAATCTGGTGAATTGAAGAGGATTTGATGCAGAGAGCAATTCATGGGAATTAAGCAAATTAGGTCTCCAATTAGCTGCTGACATTGAATAGGAAGATTTGGTGAACAAAAATTAATTAGATGGATTTGTCATTGTTCTAATGAACATCACCAAAAAATAACTGTTTTGAACAACACCCTATCTTTCTCGCTCTCTGTCTCTTAAGGTTTATCCCTCTGACATATCGTTTGTCTATTCAGAATCTAATTTCATGTCAAATATTGCCTTATTCAAATATTCAATAATTTGCAAATAAGAAGCCCACATGAGCTGAGACAAACAAAGTTCAGAAAAGTCAATGTATGACCTAATCCTCTTTGGCTGGAGCACTGGGAATGTAAATGCCAACCTTTGCAAGTCAGACAGAATTTTCACTATTGATATAAAGCCGGACAGGTACAAAATTGACTTGATACTTATTATGGCAATAGTTTGGAATCATCTTATAACAGAAGCGATCCTGTTTTAGAGACAGTTTCAGTTATTGCCTTTACGGTGTCTATTTATGATGATGATTTATGACAGCCATCAAAAAATATATAACAATAATGTTACTTCATCCATACTGTATTCATTTTGACAATAACTGCACATTCAGCATGAACTTAAATATATTTTTATTCCTTTTGCCATACATTTCTGCCCCTAAAAAGCCCTCCCCCATTTCTCCTATAAATCAGCGTCCCCTCACCTCCCTCTCTCTCCCTCTGGCTCCTTCCCTTTCCTCTGCTTCCTTCGCCCCCGACCTCCTGTGGTCCCCCTCTTTCTGCAGCAGCGGTTACAGATTACACTGTGTGATAAGCTTCCTATTTCTTGAAACTATTTGGGATTGCTCAGATTATCTGGCCTCATATCCTTGGGAGTCGGCTTTGGGAAGCCTGATTTTAGTCTCTTAAGGCAGAAGATTTTGCATCCCGACAGCTTTGACTAATTAGCATCTAATACCGAGTGGTATTTTAGCATTGGGCTCACTTTTAATTCTATCTGCACGCACAGGCAAGTGCACACACACACACACACACACACACACACACACACACCTGAGGCATCTGATGAAAAAACATCAGTTGAATTCAATATGATTTAATGAGATTATAACAAAACATTGTATTGGTATTTCTGGTGTTCTAAGAACATTCAGAATACAAATTTACAAATTAAAGATGTGCAGTGTGATTAAAAGATTCATACATTTTATTCAGTCATTGAATGTACTAAAATTACTTTGACCTTATTTACAAAGGTGAATATAATGTAATAAAGTCCAACTTCATATCAATTTTAACATCACCTAATGATATCATCATAAGCAAAAGGGTTCTAAAATGTCTCTTTTATCCAATAGTAATTCAGGCCCAAACTGTAAGTACAGAATACCTCATAAATATAAACTGTTCATTCTCAGGGTATAGAGGCATGCAGGCCTGGGTGGAATCCCACTTGTGGCTGCACACGGGACCAAGGCCAGTAGAGTCTAGGTGCCACGCAGGACAGAGGGTGCACTGGGGCCTGAGGACAGCACCAACAGGTGGTTCTGTGGGGGCGGGCGAGGGCAGGGTGGTACGGGGAGCTCAGAGAGGAAAGGGGGAGCTGTCCTGCCACCCTACGAACCCTCCGCCGCGCTCTCCGGCAGTGATAGTCCCCGTTAGAAAAGTCCTGATAGTTTGATGGGTGAATTGCCCAGAAGTGGCCTTTACCGTTGTCACTGCGGCCTGCTTTGATGAAGCAATCATTCAGAGACAAGTTGTGACGCACACTGTTCCTCCAGTTTTTATCCTGTTGGAGCAAGAAAATACATTTTGTTAGGCCAAGAACAAATCCTGAAAGCAGGTAAGAGTTAAATGGAACCATTCGAAAATTAACATAGGTGGCTGCTAAGTATCACTGATCCTACTCAGGATGTCACCTCGTCCTGTTGTTGGCAGGATGCGCGATAGCGTGTCAAGACCGTATATGATCACAGTAAGACACAACACCCTTAGTTACCTTTTTAGCACGTCAAACCAGTGATCAACTTTAATCCACTAGGCTACGTCCAATCTGTTGTTGCACCTGGTAAAGGCAGAGGCAGTTTGCAACCTAGCAACAGGATTACTTTATTTGTGAATTCGCCAACAAGAAGATCATCTAGTTTCCCTGTGAGCACCTAATTGCCTAACCACTCAGACAGATTACCTGTGCCAAGTAGGTCACTTCATTTGTGAAAATGGCAGTCACATTATTTTTCAGCAACTGAATTAAACACGATGACAATGAACACTTTGGGTAAACACGAATTCTTCTTATTTGTTTCATGAATGTCTTACCAGTAGCTGTCTTACCAGTAGCTATGATGAGTTAACAGAGAGAATGATTCATTTCAAAATACTCCCGCAGACAGTAATAACCTGGGTCATCACGCATACTTCACATAATCACAATTACCAATTTGACATTCTAAATTCCTCTTTTACTACAATAGCTGTTTTCTGACAGTGCCATGTCTGTTGATCTCTGCATGCCATGTAAATAGAAAGACAGTAACAGAGACGTGAACATACCTTACTCTTGAAGTAAGGGTAGTGGTCCATGATCCACTGGTAGATGTCACATAGCAGCAGTTTCTTCTGCTCGGATGCCAGGATTGCCTTGGAGATGAGTGCAATGTACGACTGGTTGGGTTTGTCCGACTTGTCAGACTTCTCCGGATCGCTGCTGACAGAAATGGTGGTGGTCACTTCCTCCTCCCCCTCATGTTGTTGTTCTTCATCCCCCTCCTCTTCTTTGACTTTCCTTTCTTCAGTGTCTACCCCTGACCTCTGTAGCTGCGTCTCCTTCATCTCAGAGCGAATCCCCACCTCTTCGGGTTTAGGATTCTGATGATTTAGCATGTTGTTCGCTGTCTGCTCTGCCGTACGACTTCCTGTCGCTTCTTCTTTAGAACCTTTGACTCCTTTATTGAACAGAAGGTAGTCAATAGTGAAGCTCAGTCCCAGCCGTTCTCTGACGCCAGTGTGGCTGCTTCTGTCCTCCATTGTCATTTCTGAATTAAGATATCTCAGACTCATTACAGAGATTTTATTGGTTCCAAACTGACTGACTGTTGAATAAGGTGATAAATGGAAAGCGATTCTCCCAAAAGTCTTCTCAGAACTGTGTGTCTGAGTTTTCACAGCATGGCTATTTTCTTTTAAAATTAGGACCCTTCATAAACTGAATGCCTCAATGCCCCTCGCTTGTTTCGCCGAAGTCTTACTGTTGACAAGATCACAGATAAAGATGAGCCTCTCAACTGTTGTTAACCCTGATGCGCTCATGAGCGACACAACCTCAACTGTGGAAATGACGTCAGTCTTTAAGACTAAATACAGCCACTTTGTTTGCCAACAAAGTTTAATTAAACGTTTTCGCCTCTCTGATAAATCTGACCTGATCAAAACCTCCTTCTGATCCAACTGCCAATTGCTCCTGAATCAAAGAGCTGTTCTTCACAGTTCTGAAGGTGTCTCTATTTATATGACTGTGAATTTATCCCTCACAGAAAGGGGCAAAGAACGCACAGGGGAGGTCCAGGTAGGGGGTCTCAATTGAGGCGGATTATTTTTATTAACCTAAGCAAATCTTTGTAATTACGGGAGATTAAACACTCAAGATTTAGTAAGACATGGTGTGCAGAGGTAGGATGCTGTGGAATCAAAGGCCTTTTAGATGCCAGTTTTATCCTGTTAAAGTTGTTTTGTCAATGGGGATGCTGTACAAAGAATTACTTAAGTTACCACAGAGCAGTAATTAATGACTCAAATTCAATGTAATGGAGAAAAAAAAAACACAGACTCACATTGAGTCAAACAGTAAAGTATCTGACAAATAAATCTAATTAACTAATTTTGTGTTGTTGACGTGAAGAGTTTTTTCATATACAGTGCAGCACACAAATATAGCTAGTTTTTCTGCTTGTGAATGAATTTGCCAAATATAATCTTAGATATTTTTAAATAATCTTCTCAAAGACTAAAGCCAAATTGCTTCTGCGCTACATTGTATTGTAGTATATTGTAATCTTTAATAGTGCAAGAAGTTTTTAAAGAATAATTTTGGTTTAATTTCATGTACATTTCCCTTAATTTGAAGAACAATTATTGAGTAATACTCCATAATGATGTGTTATGACTCTACTACTGACCTTATCTTTGTATTTGATTAAACTTAACCTCTTAAAAATGTTATTTATGTTTTGATTATGAAAGATTTTTATGGTTTATGCTGACATACAGTGTATTTGTTTTTTGTTTTTTGTTTACGTTATGATATTCAGGTCAAACATCTACACATCAGACATTTGAATGAATTGACATTCTCTTTACACTCATTTAATAGAATTTAAGTTTGGATAATTGAAATAATTACAATTAAAATGTTTATACAATTAAGAAAAGCCAAGTGTGATTAAATCTTTTTGACCAATCACAAAGCTTATAAAGCATCTAATCCATCTTAAAACATAATGCTATTTAAACACTTGAATCCCCATATACTTTAATTGTCCCATAAGTAAGATCAAAGTCATGTAAAACATTTTCAAAAAATGTTAATGCCACATTGTTCACACATTCTGTATCTTCTTCTTCTTCTTCTAGCAATTCAGACAAGCAGTATCATACTGATAGTATTGACATCAAATAGAAAATTGCTAATGCCCCATATTTTCATGTTTTATAAACTTAAAGTCTCTGGGATCTGAAACAAATAAAAGTCTAGTTCATACTGACAGATGTAACATGAACTGTGGAATTGTAGGAATTTAATAACCTGCACAATAGATATATTTATTAGCCCACACCATCTCCACAACAGTCATTGTGTTAATCTAGGTAACAGTAATAGTACAGTATCTAGATGGATCCGCTTCGTTCTCTTAGTTTTACAGAGGGCATGAATTAACAGTCAGGTCAAATCATGGACCATATTGCCCTCTTCTGTTTAAATAATGGAACATAAAATACATGCACAACACAGAGCATTATGCTGCCTTTACATTATCAAGCTTTTGAATTTTACTCAGCTATATTGATTAATTTATATATAGACTTGTAGTCTACGTATTAGACTAGCAATATTAGGTTAATAAATATGAACCAATATTAGAATTGTAAAAAATAGTAACCTGTATTATGTAGAACATACCATGAAGTAATTTGTGTCTACATTTGTGAATTAAATTTAGACAGTTGTATCATAATAACTGAATCCTATATTTCCTACAAATTCACAAAGTCTAATTATAGATAGCATATTCCATCAACCAGCTTGGTGACAAAGCCAGCTGTCCTTTTGAATGTATAGTGTTGTTTTATTGATGTTTCGCATCCCAAGTAAAGCCAAAAAACAAAACACACCATGTTATTACATGATACTGCAATTCCTTTAATTGATTTTTGTGTTTCCATGATGCTATTCTTTGCCACATATGAAGAGCTTTAGGAAAACCTGGGCCGGATCACCAGAGGGTGCGTAAAGGTGTCCCATATATACTTAATTCCATTTTGCAAAAGCGTGACACGACATGGCATTTGTGTTTTAGTCATGATATGGCTGGTCTATGCTTCGACGTGTGGGTGCATTTTGTTAATTACTCATTTTGATTCAATAAAGAACATACTTTAGACAAAGCATTAACTCCACATCTCACGGCAGCAGGCAGAACCTGAAACGGAATAGTTTGCTCGGAGGGGACTTGAGGGGACCATGCGACCGAATCCACTTGACGCCCCATGCTTTACACCCATGTTGAATTAAAACTGTTTTTAAGACGCACGACCACAGTACCACAATACTATAAAACCGAAACATCATGGATATCTAAACACTTTGACACGTGGTATCATTAATAGACACTGAGGCCTAATTTTGAAAATGAGACCTGTCTCTTAGTGTTTTTAAAAAGTTGTACTGTAACTTTAAAAAACGACGATCCCGCCCATTTTGTATGCAGCGCTGCAGGCCCTGGTTAAATCCGCGCTGTGATTGACTGAGGTCACCCGTCCATCAAAGCAGGCTCTATGTTTCATTGGTGTAAGAGTAGCCGTCGTCGCTGACTCTCGCGGTACTGCTGCACGAAGATGGCGGCCGAACTGGTGGAAGCGATGGCAAGTAGAGCTTGGCTAGCTTTGGTTTGATGGGAGATGAGCACGGGAGTGTGAGCTGAAGCTCTCCCTGGCCGTGGGGAAACTGGGGGCTTTGCATGAATATGATTAAGAGGCTGTACTCTTAGAAATGTGGCGTATTACATTCACGACGAAACGAACTAGCCTGCGCTGCTAACGTAGCTAGGTAGTGTTAACCAGGCAAGTGCGTTGGTTCAGCTAGCATCACGCTGGCTCTGAAGGAAGAAATGAAAATGAATGATGAGACCATACAAACATTTGGGGGTTTGCTGTTAGCATGCTTCCCGCCGTGTTCATATATGACGTTATTTGTCTTACAGTAAAGTCTCTCTGTAGTTACCAGTTAGTTTATGGAGCTGTGCACCTGTCAAAATGTTCAGTTGCCATTATTGAATACCGACAGCACAGTCTGTAGACAAGCTAGCCAGCCGATAGCGTAGGCTATACTGGTGATGTTAAAGTGAGGCTGAAGAAACAGCAACGTTACTGCCTTTATGGCTGCAATATTTGCTCAGTTCATCAATCAAAAGCTCAATGGACAGTCGCCTCATTGTGCAAATTTAATGTGGGCTCAAAACTGGCTGATAAAGCATGTCAGACAGGTCGGGTTTTTCCATTCACAACAACAACATTCCGTGTGTTGCCCAGTAATGTTCGCATTGCTGCTGCCCGTTAAATAAACATCCTCATGCAGATTGTATACTTTGTCATGTGTGCCCTGTCCTGAAATAAGCGATTTCGTGTATTGAGTAAGTACTCTATACAAGGTTAATGTGGGTGACCGAAATCTGGAACCGGTATAGTCAGTGAATTAGACTTTGGTAATATTAAACTTTGTATTGCGTTGCACTGACTACACTTAGATCCAGTGCATTCAATGAGTAAACGTGTGCTTGTTATGGTTTGTCTTCCACTGAAAAGTTTGGTTGTCAGTGCTGGACACACTTTATCCACAAGCCACCAATGTAGTTTAACAGTCAATCCTCGACGATTAATTAATTGATTGATTGATTGATTGATTGATTGATTGTCGACTACTAGTAATGAAGTATACTGTAATTAAGGTGAACCAGTTTTAAATTTGAGGTGTGTTCTAGCTCGTGGAGCTGTAAACAGATTTTGGTATACATATAAAAATTGTTAAAAGAAAACTATACCCATCTTTTGTCAAATAAAGATTCAAATTATAGTTATTACCACATATTTTTATATTGTGCTTTAACATGTCGCTTTTAATCCTTAAACTAAACAAGGTGCTCATGCCTTTTTTTTTTTTCTTTCTTTTTTTTTTCCAAGCTTATGCTGTAGCCAGGCGTTGACAGTGTTTCACAGACATGTAGTGTGGATGTAATACCATGAAATATAGAGGTGAAGTCATACATTTTAACTGGTATTGCAGAGCCAGGGTTCAAAAGATTGTTTAATGGTACCACAAATTTTTAAAGGATGGAATGATGAAAATGAAGCGGTCAAAATGAGGACTGATGTAACTTCTTACTATAGCAGGCTAATTACATGTCCGGTTCATGTCTCTGAAGGATTAAAGTGACCAAGTACATTAGCTAATTATAGCAGGAATCAAACAGTTTCAGACACCTGCTATGTAATGTTAAATGGTGCATATAAGTTCATTAAATAATGATGTGGAGCCTGTCAAGGGGAAATTTAACAGTTGTGTTAGGGAAGAAATCTAATTATGCATTGAGTTATTAGATTTACTTTGAGGGATTTTTCAGACAGTATGTTTAGGAACTTGATAAATTCACCGGAGAAACTCACAGAATATAAACACAAATGTACTGGAATGCATTTTTGTGCTTGGGTCACACAGTTAGATATCTGTGCAAAAAGGAGAGCTGGCTTGGTGGTATGGGCTCCAACACTACACATCATGGCTCTGATTCCAGAACGCCAGCGTGCTATCTAAAATCATAAACCGGGGCTGCATTATGACGACTTTGTTTAGTACAGTGTAAAGATGCATAGCCAGCATAATGAGGGATCTGTGTTTAAAAGAGGCTAGTGAATTTTCCTCACAGCAAGAGATAACTTAGAAAATCAGACCATAGATAGCTTAAGAAAAGCATGAATAACAAAGGGCTTGGGAAAGAATAAAATATTTGAAGTTTTCAGTTGTTTGAAGAAGTCCAAACTAACAGAAATCCAAAGTCATTAGCTGTGTGTTGGTAAATGGCTTTGCATTTTATTTGAATATAAATATGCCATGGAATTGGAGATGGCTCTTAAAATGAGTGTTATTACTTGTAAATTGATGGCATTGTCACTCAAACTTCCTCTGTTTACAAACTTAAATGTCCCTGTATTTTATATCTCTAATTTTGTCTTTTCCTCCCCATAGAACATGGTCAAAAGTTTCCGGGTCTCAGACCTGCAGACGCTGCTGGCCTCAATGGGTCGCAGCAAAAGTGGGCTGAAGCAGGACCTGGTGGGGCGTGCGCTGAGGCTGGTGCAGACCGAATACAGCCCGGAGCTTCTGAAGAATGTCAGGCAGCTCTACGAGTCGCGCTTTCCCAAAACATCTGGCTGGCTTGCAGCACGGCGTCCAGAAGGCGTCCCAGTTGCCTACTCACCCCTCAGCTCCTCCCCTACTGCCACCTCTCAGGGCGCAGACTACCTCAACGGCATTTCCAAACCGCTCCCCACACCTGCAGCAGAGGTCAAGCTGGTACCACTGCCCTTCTACCAAACTTTGGAGACACTCTTGCCACCAACAGAGCTAAGTAAGTGGAGACCATTTGATGTCTCTTTATCATTGTATTTAAATCATTCTTTTTTGGAGAAATATTATGTGTCCTAATAAATTATTCTGCTACATACTGTGTTGTAATGAAATTTGTCTACCATTGTTTACAGTTTCCCAGAACAATGAGAAACTGCAGGACAGTCAATGCATATTTGAGTTAACACCGAACCAAGCAGACCAGATCAGAAATGCAAGGTAAGAAAATCCAACATTTTCTCCCAGATCTGCACACCAGCTTAATTTAAAAATATGTAACTGATGCTCATTTTAATTTGTGACCTTCCTAGTGAGCTTCGTCCAGGAATCAGATCAATCCAAGTGGTTCTGAGGTAAGTTCCCAGTAATTCCCGTTGAATCAATCACCAATAGATATTTCACAATCCTGTTGTCTTGAAGGTGCAGATTCTGCCAGTGACTGTGCTGTTCATCACAATTTTCCCCACAGATGCATAGAAGAGAATGGAAAAATAGTTTTACCATGCATGGACAAACAAATTTAACCCCCACTTCCATGATTCTCTTTTAAAATATTGATTTATTTGAACGAGTTCTAAAATACTCAAAGACTTGACGGATACAGAGGCAGTCATGCTGAAATTCTTGTCATAGTAATCTTTCTCTCTCCTGTCACTCTCTGTTGCAGAATCTGTTACACGGACTCCATTGGAGTTCAAGAGGACCAGTATCCCCCAAACATTGCTGTCAAAGTCAACCAATCCTACTGTCATGTGCCGGTGGGTTGATTCACTTCTTTGACATGCACCACACCTTCAGAGCACAAACATGACCTAAGCAGGGAAGATCTTCTGTTCTTGTGAAATAATTTTTCCAGTGATTATGGTAAGCCATTTGTTTATATATGCAGTCAATGAGTCACTGGTGGGCGACAGACTTACTGCCTATTCATGGCCAAACTGGCCCCATAATGTATGGTAGAGATGGACCAGACAACCTGATGTAGGTAGATGTTTAATAAGACAAGATAAAGAATATCCAGGTACATACTCAGTGTTGGTTAGCAACCCTAAAGGCATCAATACACTGGCAAGACTTAAGCAGGAAACTTTCCGGCTGCCATTTTCTGTGTGGCTTGCAAACTATTGTGGTGTTTTGCTTTATGTTCTGGTGGGAAGCTTAAACCGCCAAGGCAAGTGTTTGCTGCATTGTTGTTTTCACAAGCTGTGTAGTCAAAAAAGCAACCCTGAAAGACAATGGTCAAAAATAAGGGTTGTAAAAACAATAATGGGAATTTGATAGCATTTGCATTCTAAAGATTGCTGTTGAGCATCCACACGACAAAGGAAGGACCACGCCGTGGACTTCTCAAATCAGATGTAGCAGTGACATAAAAGAAAGCTGCCCGAGAATGTGCGATAACTTTTTAGATTTTTTGAAAAGTTCCACAGTTTGTGGCAGCTACAAATGTAATGTCAAAATGCAGTTAAGAGATTAATTTTGGTCATAGCATAACGTAATTGGTAACGCACGGACCAAACCCGAAGCCAGTGACAAATATTAGAAATATTACTAATAGCCATCAAGAAAGCCGTAGCTAGGAAAAAGATGGAAGTACCAAAATGTAAAATACAATGAGACTGACTTGGTTCCACTGCTTAATTTTTTTTTTGCTTTTATATGGACATTAATAAACAGAAGCACAAGCACAAAACTATAGATGCTACTGTAATCTATCATCCCTGTGTAACTTGCTTGGAGCTCAGTGCTCTTCTTACAGAGAAATGAGCTCTGTACAAAAGTGAAAATACTAGAAGCTGTTTGCAATTTGTGCTTCTTGGGTAAAATAGTGACTGTACAAGTAACACAATCAAGAGCCCAAAAACAAGTTAGTCTTTTAAACTGTATCTAAGCCCTCCAGAGGGAATTCCAATGCATGCCATTTCAGCAAATAATTCAAGAACTAATCTATCTGGATAAAATATTTGGTAACTTACATAATACTTTGGTATTTGTGTGTGTCTGTGTGTTTACAGGGCTATTACCCCTCAAATAAGCCTGGTGTGGAACCCCGTCGTCCTTGTCGACCTGTAAACATCACTCCCTGGTTGCATCTCTCCAGTGTCACTAACAGAGTCACCATCACCTGGGGAAACTTTGGCAAGGTCAGAGTCTGATGCAGAATCTAATATTGTTGAATAGGATCATGGTCGTGGTGGCAACATGGCAGGTAGAGATATCTTCTCCTGCTGGTAGATTACAAGGAGCACCCAGGCGAGCTGGGACATACAGTTCTCTGAATGTTTCCCTGGTCCCACTCAGCTGTGTGTGGTATAACTCATTTCGTGGGCCAAGTGCTGAAATGCTTCAGCTGGCTTCTTGACTGTTGCCTCTACAATCCTGATCCTGTTAAGCAGCTGGAAAGCTGATGAATACACTCTTACCTCTGTTGGCACCCTCTCCTTCAGAGCTCCTGTGTAAACCAATTAGGGATGAGCAACGTGAAAGGTGAAACTAAACAAACACAGTAAAAAAAACTGGTTTTTGTATGGAGTTTTCCTTTTGTGTCAATTAGAGCTGAAACAATTAGTCAATTAATCAGTTAGGAAATAATCAGCAACTGCTTTGATAATCAATCGTTTTGAGTCATTTTAAAAAAAAAAAAAAAAAAAACATTTTTAATTCTGTGGTTCCAGCATTTACAGTGTGAGTATTATTTAATTAATTGAGAAAATACAGTTTTGTGGATGTCCTGATCACAGTAGCCTGCAGTAAGCCTGAATTAAAACCTATAAAGCAATTTAAATGTCTGAAAGCAGAATTGCTCTGCGTTAAGAATGTATGGCCTGCATCACACCTTTCCTATAAGGGTTGTGTTTAATATTTTATACGCTGCTCTGCTGTGTTTATGATAATGTTCATGGAGAGGGAGGGATGTCATTGCAGATCTGTTGTGGTAAGATTTCAACGGTCTCTCTTTATCCACAGCATAAACAAAATACTGCAGGTTTAAACCAACCACAGCACTTCCGAAGTGTAGTGCACAGGAGAAATGTTACTGATTTTTAGAGGCAAACCAACTGTTGTTGTTTGTTTGAAGTGGAACATTGAAGTAAAGAAGTCTATAACCTTGTGGTCGGCCCACAAGAGGAGTTTGTAGGGATTTTAGTCCTTCAAAATCTAAGATTTTTGTTAAGCAGAAAGCTATATTTGCACTAAAGCTTAAAACATTTTATAACATTTTCTCTGTGTTTAGGGAAGATGATCCAAGAAACAGTGGACATTCTGTGATGTGTGACTTTTGTAATAGGCCCATATAATGTAAGAGAATAGCTTGCATTAAATACAGCTATATAATCAGGAGGGTTCCAGAGAACAAATTTGCCTTAATTCTTCTTCTAACATATGATGAGAATGGTGATAACAAGGAGATTTCTCTTCCCATAAAAAACATTTTTCAAAGTGGAGTTGAGGTTTGCTTTGTGTACAGTGGCTTCAGAAAGTATTCAGATCACTTCACTTTTAGCAAACTTTATTGTGTTGATTTGATTTTAATTTTTTGCCAATGAGTCTACACTCCGTAATCCATAATGACAAAGTGAAAACGCGTTTTTAGAAATTTTGCAAATTTATTGAAATTTCCTGACATCTCTAATTTACAAAAGTATTCAGACACTTTGTTGTGGCAATCTGAAGTCTGGTCAGGTGCATCCTATTTGCCTTAATTATCCTTGAGATGTGTCTAGAACTTAATTGGAGTCCACCTTTTGGAAAATTAAATTGACTTAACAACATGCACTGGTCATCACCTGGCTAATACCATCACTACAGTGAAGCGTGATGATGGGCAGCAGGGACATGGGGACTGGTTAGAACTAAGGGAAGGATAATAATAATACCTGGGACTGGGGTGATGGTTCAACAGTGCTGGAATGGCTTTGGGACAAGTTTCTGACTGTGCTTGAGTGGCCCAGCCAAAGCCCACACTTAAACCCTATAGAACATCTGTGGAGAGACCTGAAGATGGCAGTTCATGGACTCAAAGCTGTAATTGCTGCTAATGGGGCTTCTGCAAAGTACAGAATTAAGAGTCTTATACTTATTCTAAATGAAAGATTTCAGTTTTGGATTTTGAGTTAATTTGTGTGAAAGTAAGATCAGTGTGAATCATTTATAATTTATTCATTTATGTTTCAATGCTTTTAAGAGGAGGATCACCTGAGGGATGATGAAACCAGATGTTCTGTGTTATCACTAGGCAGAGGCCCCTTGTAATATATCTTATGTTATCTCTGGGACAGCCTGTGAACACCTTGTAGCTTCTTGCCAACTGATTCATATCTGGTTGTTTTTGGGCAAAAGGCCAATAATGATCCTTTGGTTTGTTTCCAAGAAAATTATAAATTATGAACTTTGTCCCTCTTTCGGGGAGACCCTCCCTTTTGACTTAATGTTATAGGGTATCTGTCTCCTAAATTGTATGCAATATATTATAAATCTCAACCCATCAGTGTTTTGTGTGTTTGTGTTATGTGTTTAGAGTTTTTTTTTTTTTAGAGGCAGCTTTCCACAACATTTGTTAAACTTTCTAAATCATGCCCACCCACCAACACCCAATAACCCATAAAGACAATGTTTTTTTTAAACTCTACAAAAGAAAAAAAATGAAGTGTGCGAAAACCAGAAGGGGTCTGAATACTTAAAGCTACTCTACATGCTTTATTTTTATTTGGTAGTCTTTCAAACTCAGTGCTCACTATCTCTGAATCTGTGTGTTTTCAGCGGTACTCTGTGGCAGTGTATTTAGTGAGGGTCTTCACTGCAGCAGACCTCTTCAGCCAACTCAAACTCTGCTCTGTTGAGAGTGCAGAGCGCTGTCGTGAACGC
Organism: Seriola lalandi dorsalis; assembly: GCF_002814215.2. NCBI lineage: Eukaryota > Metazoa > Chordata > Actinopteri > Carangiformes > Carangidae > Seriola > Seriola lalandi. The sequence continues at coordinate 1,404,168 of NW_019524906.1, forward strand.
AGTAAGTGTTACTCTTCCTAATTTTCTGTTTCCTGTAGGACTTTAAAATCGTAAAAGAAACTCATTTGACTTTTGTTTCTTCAAATCATAAATTTTTTGTTAACACTGTTTTGGAAGGACTTGCTTGTGCATTTAATGTTATACATTACAACATGGATAGAAAATGAGGTGTCATTATAAATTTTCTACCATTTATCTACAGTACAAGACAAACTACGTTTTGATCCAGAGAGTGAAATTGCAACCACAGGCCTCCGGGTTTCTCTCATCTGTCCAGTGAGTATGCTGACATGAGAATAGCTGACAATTTAAGCTGTGACATGTCTCCTAAATGTTTTTCATGCATTGACATTTGATATCTTTTCATATCTTTTCATGCTTTCTCCTCTCCCTCTACCATTTCCCAGTTGGTGAAGATGCGGCTCGGTGTACCATGTCGAGTTTTAACTTGTGCCCATCTTCAGTGTTTCGACGCAGTCTTCTTCCTGCAGATGAATGAGAAAAAGCCCACGTGGACTTGCCCCGTCTGTGACAAGCCCGCACCCTTTGAGCTGCTCACAATTGATGGGTAAGGAGACAGAAACATGCTCTGACTTGTCCCGCTGCCGCAGCATCTTCGTCTTTTCAATAAATCCTGAAAATGTTTCTGTAATTTTAACGACCCTGTGTGTTCAAGCCAGCCTGGGGAAAATGCTTAAAGCTTCACAAATGTCGGGCCCTCTGTAGGACTGTTCATACAAGTTGAACCATGCACCAACCTACTGTGTTTTAATTATAAAAGCTTTTAATGTTTTGCATTGCATAAGAGGGTGATCATCCATTTTGTTTTGTATTTCTACGCCTGCTGTCAGGTTATATTTCAAAACTTTTGAAAATTAGGGCTGAACGATATGCAAATAAAATCATTTTGCAATTATTTTGACAGATAATACTTTTGAGATAGGAGTCACCATTTTAGTAGGAATGGTAATTTTTGCATTTCATTTTCACTGAAAGAAATATAAAAATGCTTTTTGCTGGGCATGTTCTCGTACATTATTTTCCATGGCCTATACACTTATACCAACAAGCCACAAAATTAAAACCAGTTACCTGATTTAATGTTGTATCTGACCAGTGATATTTTGAGTCCTGACATGGATGTAAACTGCACCTTGATTGGTTGGCGGAGGCATGCAACCACGAAGCAGTAATTCTAATTCATCTATTTGTTCTAACAATGCTATAATTTAGCGAACAATGTAATTGTGAGACTCTGGAAAGCTCAATTGAGTTTTGTTTTTTGTTTTTTTACAGTAGTCATGGCTGCAAGTGACCCACAGGGTACCTGCAGTAATTTGACACTGTAAAATACTCATTTCAGCTAAAGGTGCCAGACTGCCAGAGAACTACATCTTAACAGATTTTGTCTTTCTTTTTTTGTTTTTGTTTTTTTTGTCACAAAGAGAATTGTAGCTGATGGTAGGAGTAGGAAAAACAGATGAGCCTGCATTCCATTTTTATCAAAATATTCTTGATGGTAAAGTTTTTTTTTTTTTTTTTTTTTTTAATCCACAACAATTTGGGCCTGTAATTTCTTGCAAATTCGAAGCAACTCTCACAGGCACTCCCCTACTTCCACAGAGACTGAAGGCATTGTGTTACAGTTTGGCTCTGAGGTATATTTGCATTCCTTAAATTAAGCTTCTGCGAAAGTCCCTTCTTTAACTGATCTCTAGGTTTCAGTTTCAATGGTCTAATTACTAAATGTTGTCAGGTTTATAAAGTGTTTTTTGACGCTGTGAAATTCATAGAATTGATGTTAATGTTGACTTTTTTCAAGGAGCGTAACTTGAGTAATATCTTATTTAATGAAAATGGATGAATGGAGATTATAGAGAATGGTCAACCTGTTGGAATGACACGTAATCTGCAAACTGCAGGAACCCATGTAGACCTACTAGGCATTGCTCCTGGAGTTCAGTATTCTGCTCATTTTCTGCTGTGAAATCTGTTTTGTAAGGCAACTCTAACCAGCAGTGTGTATTTCAGGCTGCTTTCTGAGATTCTGAAAGAGACAAGTGAGGACATTGAGGAGATTGAGTACTTGACCGACGGCTCCTGGCGACCCATAAGAGATGACAAGGAGAGGGACAGGGAAAGAGAACGCAGCAACACACCAGAGTACCCCGTTGTTGATATATGTAAGTGTCAAACCTTGTAACATTTACCTCTTCAACTGAGTGAGTTCATTTTTTTTCTGTATATTAGTTTGCTAGAGTTTATTCTTTTTGTAATATCTTTTTTTTTTTTCTTTTTTTTTTCCAAATAACATCTCTGTCTGCAGGCATTCCTGAGGCAAACGGTCATTCACCAGCCCACAGCAGCACCAGCCTGACGGGCAAATCTGGAAGCAGTTCCGTGGGCATGCCAGGAGTCACTGGAGGAACTGCTGTGGCACCGGGAGGAGGTGCAGTGGTAGATCTGACTCTTGACTCCTCCTCTGAGGAGGAAGGGGGCGGGGCTGGTGGAGACAGTGAGGACACAGAGGACAGCGCTGACAGTCCTGCCCCAAAGAGGGGCCGATACAACTACGACAAGGACCTGGTCACTGCCTACTGACCCCACAGCTCTGTCCCCTCATAGACTGACACACACACAGAGACAGAGAGGCAGGGGGCTAAAAACTTGAGGACAGGAACACAGTAATCCACTAGATGCAACAACCCTTCCTTATGCCCAAACATCAGAGCCTTTTAGCAGCTCTGGTTAATATCCAGACAAAACAAACACACTCAAACATGCACTGTTAATGAATCTTCAATCTAGAGTGATTAGGATTCCTCTTTGTACTGTACACCACTGGAAGCAAATCTAACTCTTTTTGGCCAACCGTCACCTTGCAGTGAATATCTGTACCGTCCTGCCTCTACTAAAGAAACTGAGTGGATCAAGCACCCCAACACCACCACCACCACCACCACCACCACCACCAACCCCCCTTTCCTCTTCTCTCTCCAGACAATTTCCTCTTTACCACCCCGTATCTCTTTGTATTTGACTCTGAATTACAGGCTCTTTTAGCCATGAGCGTTCAATGTTTGCGTCTCTGATTTTTGTCACATTTGTGATGAACAGGCAAGTTTAAAAAATGGAGGCTCCTCAGTAGATTTTGGTAAAAGGTCAAAAACAACTAATGGAAAAGAGCATGAATAATTTGGGGGAGGACAAGGCAAAGGTACGTGGAGTGTGATGCAAATTGAATCCTTTCCTGTTGCGTTATTATTTCTTTGTTCAGAGAATGAAATCAAAGCTTGAAAGGGTTTTTTCAGGAATTTATCCTTTTAATTATGAAAAGGCAGAACACAATACTGGCCTCAATGTGTGATGCTTTCCATTTTTATTTTGTCCTTAGATAAGAGAACCTACCTCAGTCATAAAAACTTAGCAGACTGACCAGAGAGTAGCTAAGAAAGAAGCCGAGGACAGAAGAATTGATGAAGCCAATTTTACACTGGAGATTTTGTTTTCCTACATTTTGTTTTTTATTTTTTAATTCCATCGTTCCATGCAGCTCTGTTTCCTCTGCAGCAACAAAATCTTTGAAGGGTAAGCTAGTTTGTGGATAATCGAGCTAACTAGGTGTCAGTGACAGGTAGAGCTGTACCACTCAGTACAACATTTCTGCTGTTATCTGGCTGTAACATGATTTATTAGGCTTGATATATCAGCAGTGCAGATGGACGCAACTCATCAAAATGACTCTGCGGCAGCTGTGCCAAAGCAGATGTATTTTAAGAATTAATTGACAGGAAACGGTTATGAGATTTTGGTGCCTTTTTTCTTTTTTTGTTAAACAGTGAAGATTGGAGCCCATTGTTTTAAGACTAGCTGAGCTGGCCAGCAGATGAGACCCCAGTCTGAGGTGTTTTATTTCATTTATGTTTTACTTAGACTTTTCCAGTTTGAGAAATGGACAGAGATGCATTAAAAAAATCTGAGGTAAAGGACAGTTATGGAACCGGATTCAGAAGCGCTGTCCTCCTTTTTTCCCACACTTTGGCCTCCTTCTCTGCAAATATCATATTTATTTTACTGCTTCACATTCTCTTAACAGTTATGTCATAAATCTACATGATATTGGGCTGTAGTTCTGTACAGACAGGAGCTTGTAGTTGCAGAAAGCAGGACCCCCCCTGCTGCAGTGGTTTGGGTGATGAAAGGCTCGAAGGCTGTGCTGTTGATGAATGCTCCTTTTCTTTTCCTGTGAATGAATCCGACCTGGGTCAAAGAAGCATTCAGAGTATTTTGCTGTGGTGGGTTCAGCATGTCTGACACAACAAAACTTAATGAAGTGTCAGTAAGTGCAATCCCACCAAGCTTAAGTCATTGATTGGATTACAAATTGTCCTGTCTGGAACAAGTGGAGCTGCTTCAACCAACGATCCCCCTTGGCCTCCTTTCAATGTAGATAAGGTCATATCTATTTGCTGGAATAGAATTGGACTTTAATTGCTACATGCTGTAGGCTTACAACTAATATTCCTCAGCACCTGCACTGGTATTGTCAGTATGTGATTGCTGCTCCTCAGATAAGGATACACGGGCTGCATGTGCAGGCTTTAGGTTTGCCTGCAGGAAGGTCATCAGCGTTTGCTTGAAGAGAAAATGTGTTGCTGTGTTGCTAGAGCTGTTTGCACTTTCATCTGATACTTCATCCCAATATGGCTTATTTATTTGAAAGCCAATGACCATTGTGACCAGATCTCCTCAACCATCTCATGCATGGGAATCAGAAAATGTGAAACGAGAAAGGCAGCAGTCCTACTCCACTGTAAGACACTTGTGAGGGAAAAGGTAGTGACTCAGATGAGTTGTGCATGGTATGTTTCCCTCTCTCATCATCCCTTTGTTGCAGTTTAATCAGCACACAATCTGGTTTTCTTTTGCCTTGCTCAAATGCACAGAGAAACGACATTTACACATTGATCCGGGCCCTCACTGTTGGTAAGTGCACCGTGTGATAGGGTTGATGATTGAAAAAGTAGGTCAAATCTGGTCTTCCATTTTTCTCCTTCTTTTGACACATTGACATAGTTTACAAAATCAATGTAGTGGTGAAAAAATTTGGTGATCACACAAAATTGATCTGTCCCTGAAAAGGATGTTCTATATAAGGCTTTTTGAAGCTAAATAATGTAAAGAACTTAATACTTGTCTTTAACTAGGCAATTTGTATTTGTAAGTAACTGCTATACATATAAAAACGACATTGTTCATTTGTTGCTAGATATAGAAGGTCATTATTTGAACGGATCTCCTAAACTTCTCTTTGCCTTATGGTTAAAGGTTAGAGGTGGTGCAGGTTGCTTCTGTGGATCTGAGCCAGATACGTTTGCAGGTTGTTTGGGAGCTAGAGAGAGCTGAGGGTCTGGTCTTTTTGTAGTGGCATCTCTTATTATTATAATGCATAAGGTAGCATGGGCAGAGGCTTACAATCCATGATGTAAATGTTTTGTTTGTTGTGTTTTTTTATATGTTCATATTAAAAGACAATAAAATTTAAATAATATTTTATTAAGCCTTGAATCGCCTCCAGTTGTTCCTATAGGCAAACAGACAATAAAAAAGCTGTTGAGGGCAGCAGCACCTGAAGCTGATGCCACTGAGGACTGGGAGGACTGGTTAAGGTGTGGATTGTTATGTCCTGTACCAAATGCTCAGATCTGGGGACACATTTGATGCCTGTTGAGGATAAAATTGTAAAATTTAAAATGATCGTATTCTAACAGCTGTTATTGACGTGTGGAATTAATTAAAATCAGTTCTTAAAAACCTGTCTGCTATCGTTTTATTTTGAAAATAGACCGTTTGCATTCAGCCAGACGGCAACATTTGATAACTAAATCCACTTAGGACAAATGCATCCCACCCTGTTTGCAGTATTCAGCATATCTGCAGGTGTACTCATTAAAGTCAGTCAACCTCAACTCAAGCAATTGAGGTTGTCTTACTGAAATTTAGTCTAAAGAATAAGTAATGTGCTGCAGCCATTGCAGATTTTGTTGATGTCATAACACTTTTAAAAGTGTACTGGGGCATTGTTTTTTTTGGGGGGGGGCGCTTTATTAGACATTGGAGTAGATGGATTGTAATATGGGGGGAAGAGAGATTAGTGACATGCAAGAAAGGTCCCCAGCCATATTGAAACTGAAGTCACTATGTCTCCCTTGTCAGAGCCTTGAACTCCTTGACCACCAGAATGCCCCATAATTACATTTTTATGTGAAGAAAGGGTAAATAGGTGTAAGTTCTATTCATTTTTATTGGGTACAATTGGTCCACAGTACTCATTAAAAAAAAAAACATCTTAAAAGGTTAAACATTTTATTTTGAATTTAGCCTGTTAGATTTAAAGCATGAAGTGGGACTAAATCAAACCAAGCACTAAGAGATTCCCAAACTAGGAATTCAGTGGTTAATAAGTAATGTTAGAACTTTTGTAAATTTTGAAGAAAAAAATAATTGTTTTTATTTGATATCTTGCAACATATCTACAAAATGTTTAAGTAAAGCTAGAGGAAATGTTAATGCCTCATGACATTTGACATTTTGATTCTTCCTGGTAAAAGGAAATAGGAAAAGCATAGGTTACTAATGACATTAAAGATGATTCACCTAAGTGTCCAAGTAAGTTGTGACAGTGAGCCAGCATGCACAATACCAGGAGCTAAATGAAATCCAGCCATCTTTCATTTTAATATTTAAACCTGCGCTTTCCCTACTGGGACCAAATGTCATAGTAATCTACAGACAATAAATCCATAACCTAAGAACAGCAACAAATATACTTTATTTCAAAAGTTTGACAACTGTCACTTTCTATTAAAAGCACATCTCATAATTAGGTCAAAGGTATTATTTATACTGTCTCCATTCACTCAGCACTTTATTAGGAACACCTGTTCACCTGCTTATTCATGCTGTTATCCAGTTAGCCAATCATGTGGCAGCATTGTAATGCATAGAGTCAAGTCAGGAGCTCCAGTTAATGTTCACATCAAACATCAGAATGGGAAAAAAATATGATCTCAGTGAGTTAGACCGTGGCATGATTGTTGGCGCCAGTATTTCTGAAACTGCTGATCTCCTGGGATTTTCACACGCAACAGCCTCTAGAGTTTACTCAGAATAGTGCAAGGACAAAAAAAACATACAATGAGCAGCAGTTCTGCCGATGGAACCGCCTTGATGAGAGAGGCCAGAGGAGAATTGTCAGACTGGTTGGAGCTGACAGAAAGGCTTCGGTAACTTGGATAACCACTCCTTACAACTGTGGTGAGCAGAAAAGCTTC
>NW_019524906.1:1412986-1444129 GCF_002814215.2 Seriola lalandi dorsalis
ATGGGGATAATCCTGACACCATTTCAGTAGCCAAGATCATGCATAAGGGATTCAGATAAAGACATTTGAGCAGAGCGATACTGATTTGAATAAGGAAAACACCTTGCTTTCATCACATTTGTTATAGGAGCATGAAAGCAGAATGGAAGTACTAATGCATAAATATGGTGCCAAGTGGTATACTGTATGCTACCATAGTGACACTGCAAATTTACAGACAATAGAAAACAGATACAAGGATTTCTATCACACTGAGTGAACAGTTACATCTGATGTTACAGTATCAGATGTCTTTATTCATCATTTGTTTAACCAGGTAAATCCCAGATTTCTTTTATCCCAGGTCAGAAACCTCTTTTGGAAGACGTTACCAAGATGGCAGCATAAAAAATATTTGTAATTTGTAATTATGTAAATGATAAGTACAGTATCTGCAGAAAATGTTTTTTTTTGTTTTTTTTTCCAAAGGAATTACCAACAAATTCAAGCGACTTCACCTAAATATATGCAGTACATACATCCCTTCTACTTCAGCTTAGAAAGATTTAGTTTATAAATGTAGAAAAGGCAAAGACAATGAAACTTTGATTCTTCTATATGATAGTTATGGCTACATGCAAGCTCTGGGCCAATATGGAGGAATATACAATATATTATGCTAATCTAATGAATAAAGAAGCTGAAAAGTATTATTTCAGATTTTGATTATATTAAGAATTTTTTTTATGAGTTAAACAGGTCTACTGTATGTACAGATCCATCCAATTTTTGAAAATCCACACTCAAGTTTCAAACGTTGAATTAATAAATTTGAACAACTATTTCAAATGTTTTATCCTGAACTTTGTGGGGGTGTATTCTTATTTCTGAATTTCAGAGTTTTACCACTGAGTGGCAGTAATGTACTGCGCAGCTTGTTTACTAACTGCCATTAAACACATAAGAAAGCAGCAGAGGGTGGATAAGATATGGTCAACGTGAGCATTTACCTAAATAAAAACAGCATACCCGAGGTGTTATTACAAACTGCAGATGTCGTGCATCTCCCATGAGTCTTCTGCATCCCTCGTATCGACTTGTCAGACGGTCTCAGTCTCGCGCTATTTATGAAGGGCTCTCCCTGTGGGTGTCACACAGGTCTGATGCTGCAGCTGCTGCTTCCTGTACTGAAGCACCACCAACCAGAGCCAAAGCCCTTTTCGCTTCAGAGCCCCACACCCTGAGCTGAAACACGGAGGAATTTGTTGCTGGGACGCTGCCGTCCTGCGGAGGGAAGCCAGCCAGAGTCGGTCTCCCGGTGTAGCAGCCGGTAAAAACCATTGTCTTGTGGACGTTGAGAAGCGAGGAGCTGCACTTAAGGACTGAGAGACGCAGGACACGATTTTTCCAGGAGCTGGTGCTAGCTAGTAGCAGCTAGGTGGCTAATGGCTAGTAGCAGCAGGTAGATAACCTAGAAGAGACAGAAAAATAGAAATGTGCCTACTCCAAACGCTATAGATGCACCGGCTAACGACCTGACTTTTAAGACGCACCTTGGTATGATACGTTTTATCACATTGGCTAACTGACATGCTACCGAAAGTATACTAATTTTGCTAACGTTAGCCAGCTAAGTTAACTAGCCACTTAGAGCTGACCCTGTTGCTTTTTTCAGACTTGAGTTTCGAAGAAGGAAAAGGCTAAATTAGCAGCTGCCCAGCTCAAAGCAGGTTAGTGCATTATTTTAGAAAGTCGTTTAGGGTAGATATCGACATGGCTCCCAAAAGAAGACCCGTGCCCCTGAACATTACGCCCATTGGGGAGGGACAGGCCACCTCTAACACCATTGATGCTGCATCTGAGTGAGTAGCACTACCGTGGGTTAAAATTAATTGTATCTGTGATGAAGAGAGAATGCCTCAAACTGCTCTGTGTTAGACATTATCCCCATTTGTTAGCACTCTGTAACATAAGTCCTGTGCACCGCCATTCATGTACAGATGTTACATGTCCCTGTCTCATCCTTTCTCTCTGTGTGTATTACCACCTGTCTCGTCCTCACAGAGCCAACCTCGAGGCCTTACAAAAGAAACTGGGTGAGCTGGACTTGGACGAACAACAGAGGAAACGACTGGAAGCCTTCCTCACCCAGAAAGCTCAGGTTGGGGAGTTGAAGGATGAGGATTTTGACCCCATATGTGAGTTGGGTGCTGGAAACGGAGGAGTGGTCAACAAGGTCCGCCACAAACCCTCGGGTTTGGTCATGGCCCGGAAGGTGAAAATTACCACTTGTTGAATGCTTTCTTACAGGTGAAGTGTGACATGTGGAGTGAGCTTACTCAAAACACATTCCAGATTTGTTCAGTTTAGATTTTGTTACTGCATTATAGCGTTGGTGCCGACTTGGTTTGCTTCACCCATGTCTACCTGGGATCCCACTGACTTACTGTCTGGAGAAAAAGACACTACATCATGATTCAAATACAACAAAAATAAACACATCAATATTCATCTAAAGTAGGAGTAGGATAATATATAGTTAAATTATTCATATAACATATTATATTGTTTAACACAATTCATATCCATATAACATAAATAGGTATTTTGAAGTGCTGTAAACTTTATACAAGGGGTGTGTCTGTTTAGCTTACCCTCATTGATTTGAATGGGGTGGGAAAATAATAGGAACACCTGTCAACAGTTCAACAGTACCACAAATTGTAGCCTCCAAGATGATCAGACAATTGGACCAACACCCCTTTAACACAATTTCAACAAAAAACTCAACATTTAACCTTCACGAAGGTAAGGTTTATTGCAGGACTGTTGTATTAGACTGCATTAATTTTAGCTAAGTATTCCTAATAAACTATCTGTCCCATGTTTATGAGCACTGCCAAGTTCATTTGTTCCACTGCAAAAGGTCATTTATAACTTATATATGTATATCTTGTCACAATATTTAACAAAACCTAAAGGGATCCTCATCAAAAGTATGTTACTGTTGTATGGGTTTGTTTAAAAATGTTGAAATATAGTTATATGTATCTGCCTCAAAAATACAGTACCTGTTGAGCACTTAAAGCTATCCTCGTATAGTGTTGCATACTTACAGCGAGTTGGTTAGTCTCTTTTCCCCCTATTTTGATCAGAACACAGGGTGAACAGTTGATGAGATAGTAAATTACTGGGATTGCATACAGACTCTGCAGCAGCAATTCAAGCAAGCTCAAGCGTGTATGCTTTCAAGCTGTGTATTGACTTGTCTTCAACTTGTCTTTTTATTGCAGTAAACACTGTTTTAAAAAGATAAATGTAATGAAATTCTAAATAGTGTGTGTTGAAATTTCTAACAAAGCAAAGTGTTAGTTATGCCAGCCAGCACCTCTGCGTTAAAAATGCGTTAAATTGAGATGGGCAGTGAATGGTGTAATTGCATCCCATGCATTTGTCTTTGTCAGACCCACAGTTCATGGTTTCATATTTACCCTTCTTAGTTGATCCACCTGGAAATCAAGCCTGCCATCAGGAACCAGATTATCAGAGAGCTGCAGGTGCTGCATGAATGCAACTCCCCCTACATTGTGGGCTTCTATGGGGCCTTTTACAGCGATGGGGAGATCAGCATCTGTATGGAGCACATGGTGAGAGACAAAAACTCTTAAGTGAATTCATGTGGTTTGATACCACAGAGTTTCTGAGTATTTTTCTCTTGTGCAAAACATTTGTTCCCAAAAAGCCTGCATGTGTTTTGATTTTTAAAATGTTATATTAGATTTTAATTGTGCTACTTGTTGCTGCAGGATGGTGGATCCTTGGACCAGGTCCTGAAGGAAGCCAGAAGAATCCCAGAAGAAATCCTGGGAAAAGTTAGCATAGCTGTATGTATTTCTCCAATGCTTTTACTTTTTAAAAGTAAACGTTCTGCATTTGCAATTTGATTTTTTTTTTTAATCAGATGTGACATGTTTATAATTTCTTAAAAAGGTGTGCTGTTCAAATTTGGCAGCGGTATAAAGATTTGTAGCTTGTTACTATAAATGTATTTACATATGCACTGCTCTTCCATTGTGGGTGTATGTCTCTTGTGTTGTTGCTTAACTTGCTGTGTGTTAACCTGTCATGAATGAGTCACAAACAACAGAGCCTACCGAGTTTTGTTTAACTTTTTCTCTTGTATTAAGTCCAAATAACTCAAATGTAAAAATGAACTACCAAATTAATTGGATTTTCTTTTAATTAACATTTACACACATGAAAGCTTATGTTTATATATGTTTTTTTATGTACACACTATTGCCTGAGATTTGGCGTACTGTATTGTAATGTTTTCTGCTCTTGTTTACAGGTATTGAGAGGATTAGCCTACCTGCGGGAGAAGCACCAGATCATGCACAGAGGTATGGTGGTGTAGTCTAGTCGCAATATATAACATTGCTCTTAAAATCCATTGTCCAACATTTTCAGCACTGTAGTACAAGAGATGCTAAGTATGTAGTTTACTTATTCAAATAATAGGTGATTGACTAATTATTAGTAAAAATAGTAGTAAAAATATAGTATTATGGACATTCATGTTGTGGTAACGTTACTGATTAATTTACACATCACAAAATTTTATCTCAAGCTTTCCATTGAATGCAGTGGTTATCACACAGTTACGTTTTACTTATTGGCTTAACTCCTGTGAATTTCCTTCAGAAAGAAGAATAAGGATGAATTATAACAAAACTCAGAGTCATTGACTTCAGATAACCCATGACCTAGATGACTAAAGGTTTTGATAGATATGCTCCAAAATGTATTTCATGACATACTGAAAATTGTATTTTAAGTACAGTCTCATGATGGTTTGTGTAGACAGTTTTATCTAATGCAGAAAAATGTATTTGATGACAAATTTTAAATAATGACAATTGTTATTTTGATCAATTCAGTTTTCTAACTACAACTGTTATTGAGCACATTGGCTTCTTACTACCTTGCTGCAACAGTTAACCAGTACTATGCAGTGTTTAACTAGAGCACATCATCATGTTTCTTGTAGCCAATCCTTGATTAGTTTTTTTTTGTTAATGTGACATTCAGTTGGTTGGCAACAATGTAGTTAAAAAGTGCTAAAACAAAAATATGTTTAAATTGCTTTTGTCTGGAAATGGCCATAAAATGTGTAGAAATGGGCATCCCATAATGGCAGCTTGGCCAGATTACAGAAAAGTCAATCTCATTTAGTAATAATGCAATGTAGATGTTTTTTTATGGACAGTTGTCGTGGTTAATATAATGATTCCCATTCCTTCAGTGTTACTGGTGGCTAAGATTTGCTGATGCTGATGAGGCAACCAGCAGAGAATGTTACAGTCTAAACATCAGATTTAAAAAAAAAAAAAAAAAAAATGCAGGATAATTTTCCACTGTCATTATCCTTCCTGCTCTGAAACAGGCTCAAACACACTAACAAAAAACATTTAAGTATGATTTCTATTTCGAAATGTCTATGAACTTTTTTTTGTCAATGAAACCACTTCAAATGTGCCACACTAACTAGACGGGCTCCAGGCCTCCATGTAGTTTTTCATTCAAATTTGTATTAATTGTCTTCTTGCATTTTCCTCCATATGCACTGCATCAACATCTTAAGACAGTTAGCACACTCACCACAAGGCAGACTGTTATTTGGAAATATCTGATCAACGAAATTTGTAGCAAAAAGCAAAAAAGGCTTAGTAAAAAACATTATCTTTGCATTCAAACAAAATTGAAAATATGACCATAGCAATGTCTAAGGCAGCCAACTTTTCCACAGCACACCAGTGAGGAACCATGGGTGTGTTGTTATGAAAAGTACTGGTGAAGGCAGCAGTCAGACCTGCATAGTGCAGTGCAGTGAAGTCTTACAGGGTCGGTGGTACTCTAGGACAGAGTTGTCTGTGAGCTCAGGCAGTAATTACAGCCTCTCAGATGTGATTATACAGCAGCCGCACCCTGTCGACCCCTCCCTCCATGTCTCCCTCCATCATTCCCCCGGTTTTTCATGCCACCTCCTTCTCAGTCACTTCATACATGTCCTTGGTCGGTGGGAGGGGGTCAGTCACCACAGAGGACAGATTGCAGGGCTCAGTCATACCCCATTATTTTGCAGGATGTTTTTTTTTTTTTTTTTTTTTTTTGTGATGAGTGGGAAATGTTGAGGACCAGGCTTGTCTATAACAGGGACTCAGGAAGAGATGTTCACTATTTTCTCCCTTGCTTGAAAATGAACCTTGGGGGGCGCTGAGCATGCCACCCGCAGCCCTCATGGCACCCTGTAGTCCTGGTCAAAATTTTCATCTCTGAATAATTGTTTCAAAAAAGATTTTATTTTTTTTATGTCCAAAAGACATTTGTCTTGATATTATAGTTTTTATGTCCTTGGAGGGATTTTTTTTTTTTTTTTTTTTTTTGAGCTTGTATGTGTTAGTGTCTCCAATAAAAAAACACAGGACACAATCAGTACATAGTGGACATGGTCATACATACACAGCTACATTCATGGCCCTATGCATATCCCCAAATATATATTAAAACACCAGTGTGATAGTGTCCTTGTTTGCTATTTAGAATTTGTTATTATAAGCAGTCTATTCCCATCCTGATGACTACAAAGTCAATAGTGAGGTGATAAGTATGGATGACATTTGAGATACAGCAAGAAGAAGAGTCTCACTAAAACTAACAAACGTCTGTTTGTCCACATCCCCTCTGCCACATAGATGTAAAGCCCTCCAACATTCTGGTCAACTCTCGCGGGGAGATCAAGCTGTGCGACTTTGGTGTGAGCGGCCAGCTCATAGATTCCATGGCCAACTCCTTTGTTGGAACGCGCTCCTACATGTCGGTGAGTCAGCTCTGCACGCCTGCGCCCCCACCCCTTTTCCTCTGGCCCTATCCCCACTTTCCTTCTCCTCTTTTCTCACATTGCTCTTGTTCACTGGCCCCACCCTCTGCCTTCCCTTCCTCTGGCCCTCCCTCACTTCCCTGCCAAGAACCGAGGGCTGTGCCCAGGAAAGGACTCTTTGGCAAAGACCTAGGCAACTGTGCTCGCTCTTTCTTGTCCTCCTTTCCACTCACTCTTAGACACCTGGTGGGTGCAGTGCTGAAAGCTGCTTGACTGTCTCATCATATACCCACAAAGAACCAGTGGTGTAGAGACACTTGCCCTTTCATCATAATTCCCAACACACACATCTGTCCTTGCTCACCCTTATAACTAAAACAGTCCAAAGCTGCTCTTCACTTCCTGCCAAACCCTCCGATCCTCTGTCCTCCTGCCTTAACCGCACCCACCTCTCCTTGCCATAACACCCCCTCCTCCATCTCCCCTTCCATTATCCTCTCCTCCACTTCCTGTGCCTTCTCCGCCCAGTTCTCTGCCCATCCCACACTCCTGCCTGGCATCTTGGCTCTACCTGCTCCCTCTGACGTAGATTGTGTGTTTCTCAACAGCCGGAGAGACTGCAGGGCACTCACTACTCAGTTCAGTCTGACGTGTGGAGCATGGGTCTGTCACTGGTGGAGCTGGCGATTGGCCGCTACCCCATCCCCCCACCAGACGCCAAAGAGCTGGAAGCCATCTTTGGACGGGCTGTTATGGACGGAGCTGAGGGAGAGCCTCACACCAACACGCAGAGGCCCAGACCACCAGGCAGGCCCGTGAGCGGTATGAAACGCAAAGGCACACACGAATACGCAGTTATATAAAACAGTATCAAAACTCATATATGTAGTCCTGATTTAGCATTTCTACATTAATGGTTGCATGATCAAGCTTTGAAATATAATCTGATGATAAACATTGCTTAATATGTGACAAAAATGTTTGTTTGTTGAATTATGCTAATGATATTCCACTTGTTCACAGGACATGGGGTGGACAGTAGACCTGCCATGGCAATCTTTGAACTTTTGGACTACATTGTAAATGAGGTATGAGAGATCACATACCTCACCTCACAATACATTGAGTCAAACAGACACACACACATTTATATCTCTTCAGCTTGCACAAGCACACAGTATTGTACCTGTCTTCTTTAATTGCTCTGTTTTTTTATCTTTTGCTTCTTGTTTCTTCCTCAGCCGCCTCCTAAACTGCCACTTGGTGTCTTCACCAATGACTTCCAGGACTTTGTGACAAAATGGTGAGCAATGCAATGACATGTTTAACTCGGCTATGTTTAGACTGCTCTTACTGGCTCTTCAACAAGAAAGAACAATCGGAGTTAATCAGGTAGATTGCTATAAAATCACTAAAAGCTGGAATTTGTTTTCCATCTGTGTTTAATATTATATAGTTATATCTTTGCAGCAGTTGGGGTTGACTGAAATGCATACGTATTGTTTTGTGTTAGGTGGTTACAGTTTGAAGTACAGAGGTATTTTGGAAATAATAAAATCCAGCTAAAGATCCTGAAGACATAAAAATATTCTCATTGGAATAATAATTTGTCTTATACAGTTTATCCACAACAAAGTTCAGTTACCTAGTTAAAAACATAAAATTGCATTTATATGTATATTTTCCTTCAATCAAACATCTAGAGTATATAAATATGCAAATATTGTTTAAGTTTTAACTACTAGACACATGAAGTCTCGTATTTCACTGAAAAGTCAGATTCTCAATGTCTGTGCACTGGAGGATTCAAGTTTCCACAGCACACTTGTGTAAATTGCATACTGAGCAACAATTTGCTTCCAAACTAGCTGTGATGTCACAAAATCACGAAACTTTCCCTCCTCAGCGGATGAATATGAAAACAGCCTTCTAGTGTCAAATTAGCTCACACATTTTTCGACACAGTGAAGCTTAAACATATAAGAGAAGTAACAATAAGCAAAACATATTTTTGAGTGAAGGAGGACTTTAAGTCATTAAAGAAGCACTAATGTTTCTATTAAGGATTTCTCATGTCGGTAACCTTCTTGGTGTCATTTGTGTCTGTAGTTTGATCAAAAATCCAGCTGAGAGAGCTGATCTGAAGATGCTGATGGTGCGTACCCGAGCTTTATTTCCATCTATCTGATAGTTTGATTACTGGGTAAGTGATTTCTTTGTTAATGATTCTAGCAGTGCAAACAATGGTTTCCCTTCTGGTTTTCTTTCAGAGTCATACATTCATCAAACGATCAGAAGTGGAAGAAGTTGATTTTGCCGGATGGTTGTGCAAAACCATGGGGCTCAACCAACCCAGCACTCCCACCCGCAGCACTGAGTGAACAGGCCCCCACTGCCCTGACACACCTCTGGGTCTTGCTTGCATACACATACATATACTGTACATACATGTACACAAGCCATCACACATATTGGCACTTTTTTCATCTTGCTCTTGGGTAAAACGGTTTTGGCTTCCCCCTTCATTTATTTCTTCACCAGCAGCAGGGCCCGTTGAGTCATTGTACTGTAAGACCACAGCTTCACCATGCCAGTGTCAAGAGTAGCCACAGCTCACTTTTCCACACTGCTACAGAGGATGTAAAGCACTGAAGGGCTGCCAGTGTGTCAGCTGAATTTGCATTGATTGACAAACTTCTTTTGTATTGTTGAATATTCTGTATTAATCTCTTTTCTATGGCAACAGTTGATGGCTTGTGGGACTGTATTTTAATAAATTACCTGCTGTAGAGATTTGTTGGGCTGAGAATGACCAGAGAGAAATCCAAACACATTATCTACTTGCAAATTCTAAATTGGTTTTATTGAAGGTGAATGCAGTTATTTTGATTTAAAATCCCTTTGTCGAAGTTAATCATGCTAAAACGTTGTCTGAAGAGACCTTGCAGTTACCTCCAATATAATAATCAAATTTGTGAGTAGAGAGTGCAGCACAAATGGGCCTTTAAGGAGTCATTTTAACTTTTAGGTAAATGAGCGATCACGCTAAACAGTGTCACAAACCAAAGAAGGTACTCATGACTACTAAAGTTTTTCAATGCCTGATATGTTGTTTTTTTTTGTATGCACAGTCATGAACAGTATATCAGTGTACTTTGAATGTTTTGATTTTGATTTTTTTTTTTTTTTTTTTTTGTTCCATTCAGTGACTTACACTTTGATTGTGTTGACATTGTTTCCTCGACATACATTTCAATCCACATCCCACGCTGTGTGTCTCACATACGAGGAGGCATATGCTGCGGTGGCCTGATATATGCCAGAATGTCTTTATTGACATTGTGAAAACAATGATCAAAATGTATTCATGGGATGATATAGCATGGTTTATTATCTTTCTTATACTGTATGTGTATTTTATTTCCCAAGATCATGATGGGGATGATTAGCTGGTGTTTTTATCAAAAGCCTGAATCTCTGCAATGTCAATATGAAATTTCAATCACGTTGACTAATCTAACTTTTTTTTTCTCTTAGTTGTTGGTCTGTACTTTCCCCTGAAGTGTATTTGGTTATGTTCTCACTGTACTGCTACGTGTGGCGCTCCAAGCTTTCTCTTGGGACACAACCAGAACAGAGGTGTGCTTTTGGAAAAGACTTGGGTTAAATTATTGAAAACCTTTTCCTTGTGATTTAGCCCAATTAATTGTGATAAAAGTACAAACTGATTGCAAGTGGAATTTCAGTAGTACAAAGGGTTTGACTGCAAAAATTTAACCCAGGTCAGTGTTGGTCACATGGTGGTGGTGTTACATGCTAGCCTGCCGTCTTGCTAGAGCTCTCGTATTCTCTCTGCTTATGGCTGCCCTTTCTTATTCCCCCAGAAATGTGCATTCGTTCAGAGCAAACTGGATGCATTGTCACTTGTATGTGTACAAAGCTATATACAAAAATTACAGGAGTACTATTTTGCAGTCTTAATATACAAATTTTTGATTTATGTAAATGACAAGGGAGAAGAGTCATTTTATTATAATATAAAAATGTGTTGGATATGGTTATAATGTATAAAAAGATGAAAATAAAACTTATTTGTGAATGTACTGTAAGTTTTTACTCATGACGTTTATTGAAATCCACTGTCATTACTTTGTCTCTAATAGACAAAGTTTACATTTAACAGATATTGCACCACTAGTATGCAAATTTCAGACTTCAGAGTTTTTCATTTATGATGATATGGTATGGTTGATGTAAGGGCCATAGCCACCATTTCTATTTTTCCTTGGAATTTGGGATTTTTTTCAGAAAGGGGGGGGGGGGTTACATACCGCACATGAGTAGATAGAAATAAGAACATTCAATGTTGTCCCATTTCAATATTGTTAAGAAGGCTTTAACAGCATCTGTGGGGGTGATTAAATGCTTTGAAAATACTACACCATTAACATTAAAATCAAATGTGACAAGTCTGAATAATTGGAAGATTTTAGAGACTTTGCTTTTGGAGTTCAGTCAACATTTTCTAGGGCGGGCAGTGGGTGGGGGGCGCTGGTGTAAGTAATCCTGTCCCTGGTTGTAGTCTAATTTTCAGATTCACTTTCATACTTGATAACTTGAACGTATGATTGTATGATACTCGTTTCTGATTGGCTGCCAGGTGTCGGTTAAAGTAACCTAGATTCCAAAGAGCCGGTAACCATGGCAACAGCACATAAGCTTAATTGGACCAGCTAGCTAACTGTCAATAAACTGACTACACAGTTTGAGAGGTGAATCAGAGTTGAATGCAGACTATTTAACTTTAAAAAGGTAGGTGGATTTTTTTTTAAATATTTCTTGTCATATTCTAAAAAAGAAAAAGTCAAACTTTAAAAAAAATAAATAATTCTCAGTTCAACAATGTGCGGTTATATGGGTAACGTTCAGTTAGCTTATTAACGTTATAGTCTTAAAGTTACAAAAACTATTTAGAGCTTTACAAACACAGTAGTTTGTGTCTTACCAACAAAATAAGTCCAAATTTGGGGTTACTGTGAACCTTAAAATCGCCATTATTTCCAACTTATGAAGTTGGTTAACTGTTAACTCCTGACCCCATCCAGTGTTCATTAGGCCTACAGCCTACACACATTTTTACATTACAGTTTTTCTAACTGCTTCAGCGTTTGTTGGTAGTGGTGGAAAGTAACTAAGTACATTTACTCAAGTACTGTACTTAAGTACACTTTTAAGTTAATTATACTTTATTGAGTATTTCCATTCTTACATAAAACAGAGTCCCCCCCTCCCCCCTAAACCTCTCATATGGTTTAATTTTGATATATATTCAAATGATCCAATATCCCACAAAAATAAAGATTAGCGATAATAGAAATGTATTGGAACTTTTGTTTCTTTCCTCTATCATTACTCATCTCATGACTTCTCAGATTTATCTGGTGTCCCTGTATATAAAACTGTGTACTAAGTAGTTGAAACTAGCTCCACTTCCAGTAACTGCAACCGTAACATGCTGCTTACACACTGATGTTTCAGTATTAATCATCTAATGATTTAATGATGATACTTCAACTATGTTTTGCTGCTGATACCCATGTACATTTACTTAAGTAGAATTTTTCATTCAGGACTTTTACTAGTAATGGAGTATTTTTACATTGCTGTATATTGCAAAACTTCATCCACCACTGTTTGTTAGTTGGTAAAGCAGGAATCTGTATTCAGAGATTCTTGTTAACTGCCCCCTTTTTTAGCTAGATTTAATACCACCATTCAGACTATAATGACAAACACAGATCTGATGTCGGGTGTCTGGAGTTGGAGAGGACCAATTTATGTTGGACTGAAGGGCGACACTGCCATAAAAGTGTCTGACATCATCTCAGACTGCCATGGGCTGACAACAACTAATTCTGACTGTGGGTAATTAGGACGAACTGAATAGAAAGCAACTTGTGTAAATATTATGTATTTATGTGAAAGTGCATATTCGGCTGTTTTAATTTCACCTTGGCTACAATTTATCCACCTGCATCCTCTTCACCTAGCATTGCAAATTATAGCAAGTTATTGCACCAAACGTCCAAATGCTACAATTGATATGTATTTTATAAGTTTAAAAGCTTTAACCCCCAGATGCTTAGCGATTGTGCTGAACATTGCCCTCTAGGCAGAGGTAGTGTCACTGCCTCTCCCTGCCACATAGCCCCACAATTCCCCTGCAAGGTTATCTGTGTAGTGCCAAGTCAGTGTCAAGCCCTGCTGCACTGTGGGACACACCTCCTATGAGACTGGCAAAAGTCAACAATTTACAGGCAGAAACATTGTGTGAAGTAGATTTTTACATGTATGTGCATGAAATATATGACTTAAAAGTGCATTCAGAGGTGTGTTGAGATGGTTTATGGTGCAACAGAATCATAGAATTCATCTTGTGCTCCATCCCACTCCATGGCACAATGGCTGGCTTGCATTCACTGAGGGGGCGTGCGGTGGGCGGTTGGAAGTGGCGCAACATCAAGTGCATGAGCTGTAAATTTACACATGGGAACTTGCCATTCCCAACCGTGGATAAGACACTTTTCGACTTAGTAATGTCTTCTCTGATGCCTCACCTGTTGGAGCTTGGCAGGTATTATGTACAGAGACTGGGCCGAGCCAGAGAGCATATGAAGGGGGTTGCTGGCAGCCCCTACTGTATGTGCAGGAATGTGCCATGGCTTGCTTTTGGGGTGGGACACCATGACCTCAGGCAATAGGATAGGTGGGTGTGACTTGACTCACATAGAAAAG
Organism: Seriola lalandi dorsalis; assembly: GCF_002814215.2. NCBI lineage: Eukaryota > Metazoa > Chordata > Actinopteri > Carangiformes > Carangidae > Seriola > Seriola lalandi. Next base: position 1,426,641 of record NW_019524906.1, read on the forward strand.
GAAAGGAGTACTGAGAGATGAGGCATGTGAGAAAAGACAAGAGTTACAACTCTGTTTTACCTTAAACCAGACATTTGAGTGTCCAGAGAGGGAAACACTGGCCGACATTCACTGTGAAACCACAGAGTGGGAAGGTATGGGTTAATGATTTATGTCATCTCTGATTGAGTTTATGACTTTGACAACTGTCCACTTTAGAGCGCAAAGAAATTTCCACTTTACTTTTGCTTCATAGAGGGAGGAGGCAGAGACTGAGGGGGAATGCTGTTTCTTTAAGAGAGAGGGAGAGAGAGTGAGTGAGAGAGAGAGAGAGAGAGAGAGAGAGAAAGGGAGGGACCTCTTTGCCCTCCAGAAACCAGGAAGGGAATTGAGTTGATCTGCTGCTGCTTGGTTAGCGCATACGGGGCTTTAAGCTGCACAACAGTGAGAGGGAGAGAGAGAGAGCTCCGGAGAGGAGGAGAGGAGAGGGCTGAGCTAACCCACAATAAGCACCACCACGGCCATCGCAGGTGAGCTAAAGGCACCCTGCCATCCCCCCGCTGTCTGCCCTGGGCCTGTCGACCAGAGGGGAGCAGGGCAGAGGAGGAGAGGAGAGAGGGAGGAATGAGGGAGGGGGACAGAAAGGAGAGCAGGGTGGGGGGGTTGGCCGGAGAGGAGAGGTGGGTCGCAGCAGTAGTCCCCAGTCAAGGTTCCTCTTTTTTTAATCCTCCTAAAGTACTTCCTCTGTACTGCTCTTTACCTCTGGGGAATCTTGAGATAAAGTTTATAGGATGTGTTCAAGGCATTAACTTTTCAGGCAGGTGGAAGCACTTAGAGGAGGAGGAGGAGGAGGAGGGGGATGGGGGCTCTCGAGAGAGGGTGGGGGGTACTGAACGAGGGGAAGGAGGAACCAAAAATAATTCTATTGGACAAGGTACAAGCAATCGCAACAACTTTTCGGGATAGTGGCGATTGAATTGCTCAGTGCGGGGCAAGTTGGGTGCTGTGTGCGCAGGGCATGTTGTAGTGGCACTAGACTGTTTGGAATAGGAATAACTCATAATTTAGGTCAGGAGTTTTAAGTGTGTCTGAAATGTCACTAGAGTGTGAGCTGATGAAAGAATCCACCTCTGATGTTTGCTTACTGCTGTGACAGTTGAGGTTTAAATGTTTTTGTTTTTTTTCATACGAAGCTCGGCCCTGTTTGATGGCTGGTCTGTACTTTAATACCTGGCAGCCTGCTAGCAACATACTGTAGTGTATAATTCAGCCCTGAGTGCTTACGTTAGAGCAGGCTTGGAGATAGTGGGGGTGGTGAGGGCAGAGAGAGCTGGGACTCGTAGTCCACAGCAGGGACTGCAAAGCAGGTCAAATGGGGTTTCAGAACTCTATATCCCAGAGTGCCTTGCCCTTGGCCATCCAGGAAAGGGAACAGCCGCCAGCCTATCCCAACGAGGAGGTGTGGTGAGTGAGCAGCTGTTAAGCCAATGAGAGCACGGGATGCAGAGCAGAGTTGTGGGCTGAAAATAGTGGGGGGTGGGGGGTGGGGGGGGTAGGTGTCTGTTTGTGTGGGATCAGGCAAGGGCTTGCCTGTATGACTAGGGCCACTCGCAAGTTTCCTGTCTGGTAAAGCTCTAGCCCTGCCCAGAGACGAAGGCAGAGGAGCTGGCTGACAGGCAGGGGAGGCAGATAGGGCCCGGGAAACATTTTCTGCCTATTTGGTAAGCATGCCAAAAACATCCACATACACACACACTGTGTATTTAGACTGTGACTGAGAGGAGAAGAGAGGCGAAAAGAGGAAATAAATACCATAACATGTTGTGTGTGAAGGAGAGTGAGAGAGATGGGGCTTGATAGAGTTCAGAGTTCTTGACCCATTTGCAGATAAAGGAGGGAATGGCAAATAGGTCAGTGCTGAGTGTAAGGTGCTGCACAGAACAATGCTCAGAGAAATAGTTGTTGTCTTTAAGTTTGGATTCACATGTGGCTAACTTTTTAACTATGGGCATGCAAGCTCGTTGTGCATCAGTGTTGTTTTCATCCTATTAAGGGACAGCATTCTTTTATGCTTTCATCTACTGCTGTGATTAAATGGCACTGCTGCTATTATTAGTAGAGTGAAAAGATGAAGACAGTTGCACATCCTGTATTGCTGCTTCTTTAGGGTGTTGAAGTAATTCCACAAAAACCACTGCATCAAATGTTTTCTAGGCCGTGGCAGAGCGACCATGCTGATATCTGACAGAGTACAGGTAGCGAGTTGAGTCGCAGTTTATTTGAAAAACCTCAGTAAGTGACATCTCTTCTATCAAAGGGAAGAATATGCAACACATCTTGTGACAACTGGATTTTACTAGTGGGGTAAGCTGCCTCAGCTATGTCCATGCAATATTGAAATATAACTTTGTGCACTATGCTGGAGAACCTGTGTGCTTGCTGATTGATTTCTGTTTTCAGTTTTTCTCAGCTACTCACCCAGGTCAATCTCATGACATTTTTCTCCCAGTCCACTTACCAACCCACTCCCCCGCACCCCCACACCCCCCCACCCCCAACCAGCATCTTGTTAAGAGCAGATTCTAATCTCGCCTGTCATGTCCTGCTTGCTTGTGGCTCGTGGTTTAAAGACTTCACAGGAACCCTAACTGCCTTGCTCGATAACCAGATGCATAATTTTTGGCTTTCCATACTTGTTGAACCTGTTTTTTTAAATGTGTGGGCATGGAGAGGGTACAAGAAGAACACAGCACATGAAGACGCCCAAATGCTGGGAAAGTGTTTGGAATGCTTCTCGGAAGACGGCAACAGACAATGTTAATGATATTTTTTATTGAGTTCGATGTCACAGAATATATGAGTTACAGTAAATATTGTCCTGATGTTACCCTCAATGCCACTTGCCAGGTAACACTGGAAGAAAAGTATGGTTAGTTCAAGTAAATTCCAGCAAGAGGTTAAACTAGGACGCCATATGTGTTTTTGTGTGTGAGTGTGTGCTTGTGCGTCTGTGTTACCAACAATAGACTCCAGGGGAATTGCAGGGGACTTCAGTGGCTGTGGGCAGGTCCAAGACACCACCCATCAATTTGGCGGTGAGGCTGAGTACAGTTTGATATTCCTGTATGTTTGTGCCTACACCACTATGGCCTGAAACTAGCAGGTTCAGACAGACTGAGAAGACAGGTTGCGTGATGTCGCCGTGGCAGTTTGAGGCTTTATTTTAGAGTGAAATGTTGGCTGCATACAATATACTACATGTAATAGTCATTATGCTTGTGCAAAGTTTTTTTTTTTGATGTGGTGAAATTATGTATTGTGGCCCATATGGTGGGAGTTTTTTGTACTTCATACCGCAGCATAATTTCTGTGCTGCTATTCTGTTTCTTTATGTTTATGTGTATACGTTTATCACATTTATCTACAGTTTCAATACTTTCATCAGCCTCCTTCTTGTTGAATGCAGCTTCACTTCCCCCTAATGTTTGGTTCTCCTGGTCAGCTGCTCAGTATACCACAGCTCCCAGCCTGACTAGGCAGACAGACAGACCCCTCTCTGTTGTTTTTCTGTTGTTGTGCTGAAGTCTAGGGGGAGTAAAGGGGCTTCTTCTGTTCTCTTCTGGGACATTTATTATGGAGAGGCCAACACAACCTGATCAAATTAGAGTGGGAGAGTAAGAGGCTGGGATGTTTTTCAGGGTGGGGGTAAAGCTAGACTTGAATTTTCACACTTTTTGAGTTAGATGATCTCTTTTGGTGATTTGCAAACTGAGGGATTTTACATTTTTAATATACTGTAAAAACACAAATTAGCTGAAGGGATAGTCTTTTGTCAACAGTGTAATTTATTGTTATATTGACACTAAGGACTGTACTACAAAAACAAGAGGCTTATTTTAATTAAGCAGAATGGCCAACTGATCAGGAGGGGGATATGTGACCAATATGACACTGTCTGCACGTTGATTTGGTGAATTGGTTTGAGATGAAACGGAAGAGAAGATGGGTGGGTTGCATTATAGGATGGCGAGACGCAGGAGGGTGGGTGGGTCTGTGCTGCTTTGCCTCCTCAGCAGTGGAAAGGGGAAGTGGGTGGTGTGGTGGGTACTGTGCAGTACAGAGTCTGAGACAGGGATGGAGCAATGATGAGATGAGAGCGACAGATGAGAGGAAGAGAGAGAGAGAGAGAGAGAGAGAGAGAGAGAGAGGGTCAGACAGTAGGGACAGAGAGAGCAAGCAAGCAGAGAGCTGGTCATCTGATAACAGAGCGGGTTCTGTTACACGACTGCCACAGACTCACAGGAAGTCCTCTTTCCCTGTTGGGCTGCGCATGCACAGAGTGGCGCAGCCAGGACATGTTTGGCCTGCGGACTGACCAACTGGCCAGCTTAGGTTCTGCTGGACGACGCTTTATTGGGGTGTAATGCTGTTTCCGAAGCCATGTGATAGGTTTTGTTACACTTCCTGGTTGGCAGCATGGCACTGTCAGAGCATGTTACTCAAGCTAAAAGGAACTCAGACTGTGGATGTGGTTTTATTACACTGCAGCTTGAGAAAGGCGACTGTCCCAAAACATGTGTTATAAGACTTATGACTTCACACTGAAATATCGGCCAAAAGACAAAAGTAAGGAGTTTTAAGGTTAATGTTGATTGAATACTTGCTAAAGAACTAACATTATGAAAATAATGAATTAATTAATTAACTTAATAATGTCACCACACTGTTGTTTTCTGTTGTCACTCTAAATGCAGTGATCACATAAATAGAAACACCCATACACTGCAGTACAACGTAAAATAAATTCACATACAATTAAAATGATACAGAGACTACTACTACAGTTTTCTCAACTCTGTTGTAATTTTTGATGTTTTACTTTTAAGTAGAGTGAAATTGAACTCCATCATATTATTATAATTAGGGTATTTTGTCTGCTTCATTTACATAAAGAGGAGCAAATACAAAAAGGTTTACAGTATGTTGCAGTCCAATACATAAACTACAGACAAAATAAAAAAAATAACCTCAGAACTGAATCATCATGTTTCTGCTATTGTGTCAAAAACAATTAAGCAAATGTAAGTTTTATCAAAGTAGTAATTCACAGCTGTTGTACTGGATTGAATTTCAATGTTGTTTTTTGTTTTTCTGGGCACTTTATATTTGCTAGCCTGTAGCTATACAGTGGGTCTGACTCTTACAAACAAGCAAGACAACAAAATGCAAACAAATTTAGACCAGTGTAAGAGCTTACATGAGTAGTTGGCTACAGATTTCATTTTCCAGGTCCTTTGCTATCTGGCAACAGAAAACCCATACCTTTAGGACATCATAAAACCCCCTACTAGCTTCCTCACATTAAACTTTGCCCAACTTATGGGCGGTCACCTTTCCTCTTATTGAAGCAGGTTACGCCAGGTAACTGAAAGAGATCTCCCTGAGTTTATCATTGACATCTGAGCCGGATTCTTAGGCCACCATGCACTCAGGAGTTATGAGTGAGCTTGTGAGTTTAACGCCCTGCCTCGCCCACTACCTTTTAACTGGCTTTGTGTCTGTGTGGCAGCACTTCCTGGTTAGTTTCTAGTGAAAGCTGCCAGGCTTAAACCAGCCCTCGCAACTTCAGTTTTATCAGTCACTTGCCCTCTTCCTGCTTCGCTCCCAATATGACCAATCAGGTTTCCTTTCACTATGGCAGCAGTGAGTCACTTGGCCGTGGCACTTGTTCAAAATCCACTTTTCCTAGGAACTGCCACCCCCTCCCCATTCTGATTATCTTGCAATATCCTCTTGGTCCAACCTTGAACTTTCTTGACCTAAGGGAAGTGATTCCCTTGCAGCAGGGCGGACTAGGCAGGCTTGTTGTCTTAGAGGCCCGTTGAGATAGTGAGTGAAATGAGGACATGATAGGAAAAAGAGAAATGATGAAGAAAGGGTCAGGGAAGACAAGAGCAACGGGCCAACCAAATTCTTCAACCTGCTGTCAAATATCAAAATTTTTCAGTTGTTTTCTGTTCTGGCTTTGCTGCTGTTTTTCTTTTGTACTCTAATCTCAATACAAACACTTTTGGTGGTTAAAATATATGAATTACTCTGATAGCAAGTAAGCTACTGAATGCTTAAAGCCATCACCTGAGTAAAATTGGGAGTAACCTGATAGAATTGTTCTCTTGTAAAAGCAATAAGCTAATAACACTTCACAAGGTGTTTGTTATAAAATTAACAACTGCTCTGTATTTCAGTACTAAAAGGTGGGCCATCTGTGCTCCATTAACATTTATGGTTCAAGGGATCAATGATTCAGTTATGTTTGCTCTGATTGCTCCCTCTTAAAGTTGGGTTGCTCAGTAGTTTTGAATTGTGCATTATTTTTCTGAGCCAATCACTTTTTGCATGCCAACGTTGAAGAAACCAGTAACTGAAAGTTTAGAATAGAAGGAGACCAAAGGGAGGATATTGGCTATAAAGTTCAGTCCAACCAACCAAAAGGCTCCCCACAATGGAAGTTATAAGTTCAGTACAAATTGGAATAAGTCATGTTACTTTTTTGATAGTGTAGTTTACTCTAATTTGATAGTAATGCTCTTTACTTTATCCTTTCCAAAACCTTAAAAATGTGATTATGTACAGCTCTAAAAGTGCCAGTAAGCTTATTTTTCTTGTCTATCTAAGAAACATCTGAGGTTGCACAGGGTTAACAGTTTGTTCCTTTGTATTTAGGAATGACTGGTATGTGTCAGCCAAAGACAGAGATACTTTGAGAGTGGAAATTTTGCAGTCCTCCTGTAGATGATACATATCAGACAAAATAAAACTACTTTTACTAACAGCAACCACAACCTCCTGTCAACGTGTTTGTCTGTGAATGACAAGCAAATTGGGTGTGACTGTCTTGGCAAAGTTATTAAGAACACACACACAGCATAGTCAACTGAAGAAACAGCAAAGCGGAAGACCGTTGTTGGTTGTTTTGTCCCTGAAGCGCAACTTTGATATCTGTTCTTGCGGTGTGTTGATATATGGGAAGGGGTAGAGTGACGTTACGTATGAGATGGAGGTAATGAGGGTGGAGATGGGATGGGTAGGTCCTGTGTTAAAGCGGTTGTTTGACTTGCAAAGCAGGCCTGGGTGCTCGCAGACTGGGCATTGAGTGAAGGCCCTTCCCTGGAAGTGGAACGCCAGGGACACGGACAGCTGCTGCGCTGCTTTGTGCTGGGCTGCGGGCCTTGTCACCCACAGGCATGAATTAGTGATAAGGAATGTTTCAAGCCATGAGGAGGTGTCAGGATCAGGTTTGTTGCACTGTGTTTCCTCTTTCTTAGTACTCTTTGTGGGTTATTTGGGGACAGGTGGCTCCTGCATGCAGAGTAGTCCCTCCACTCTTTGTTGTCACTGAATCGAGTTTGTGTATGTGCGTGTTTGTTTGTGTGTGTGCGTGCGTGCGTGCGTGTGTGTGTGTGTTTTATCTCCTCTCAGCTCAGCGTCTTTACCCACAAAGCCGTGACCCAGGGTCAGCTGGGTATGTCCCGTGGATAACGCGCTACACAGGCTTGCAGCAATGCCTGGTCTAGTGCAGGTGCTATATGTCTGTGCTAGCGAAAAGCAGGTTGGCTTGGGTCTGGATGGACTCACAGAGATCTATTTCCACCTGTGAAGGACATGACCTGTAGCCGTGTGTTTGCCCTTTCTCTTGCTCTTTCTTACATCTCCACCGCACTCTGCTCTCTCTCCCTCTCTCCCTCCTGTGCCTTATCTCTTTGTCTTTGTCCTGCCCTCTCTCAGCATATTCAGATGAGGGGTTGGATAATAAAATTTGCTCATGCCATGTCTGACAGTCCGTTTTCATCAGAGCTTTGTGAAAGACATTGGCAGTGTTTGCAGTGACTTTGTGGTCAGCTGTCTATCAAAATTTAATTGAGTTAAGGGAGAAGTACAGTAAGGAGCAAGATGCAGTGGAGCCATTTTTGCCATTCGTCAAAGAAAACAGTACTCTAAAATGGCCTGTGTTATTTGATTGTACAAACTATTATTTTTGAGTGATCTCTTCATCATAATGCTTTGCCTAAATGAAAGCAATTATTGCCCGATTTGGAATCATGATAAATTGGAACAAATGTCTGCTCTCTCTCCTGCCTGCCTGTCTGCAGAGGTCTTTTTAAAGGCTTTACCTAACACTGACATGTTACCAGATCTCAAGGTGTGGAGACAGATAGGCGTTGCTTTTTACAGGGGAGAAAAAGGAGAGGTGAATACAGGTGAACTTGTATGAAAGAGGATAGGCAGCCAGGTTAGGCAGGTTTGTTAGTGGGGTGTAGCGCGCAAACATACCAGGAGGGCAGGTCTGCAGGAATGTCATTTGAATGCCTTGCTCTTGTTGAGCGCAACACACTCTACATATCCTCACCCCCCCCCACCTCGCCCCCCTTTAACCTCACCCCCTGCTGTGTCTCCCTGGCAGATGGAGAAGGTGGGAGGAGGGTTGGAGGGCGTGGATATCCTATATGTGTGTGTTTATGTGCACGTGTATTTCATGTGTTATTGATGTCTCTGTGATGCTACAGTATTTGCTTGTGTGTGAGTGTGTTAATAGAGAAATCGAGGATGGCTTGTTCTGCCGAAACCCCCCTCCGACTGCGCAGGCTTCAGTCGATCATTTTAATCTCCCCCCACACGTGAGCGAGGGGACAGCCTTTCCTGAAACTTGGCACACAGTACAGGGTGGGGTAACCAGCTCAGACCGGATTGACAACCTCCCTTTTTAATACTGTTCCCTCGCTGCTTGTTGCGTGTCCTCTTCCTCCTCCCGTGGAGTTCTTCCACAGGGTCTGCTCTGGCAGCCCCCCGCCCCTCCCCTCCCTGGCTCTCGACTGACACAAGCTGCACAGCCCAGCTCCCAGCATGCACTCTGATCCCCACTGCCCTCTGCCTATCTGTCCTCCACGACCTCTTACATGGTTTCTTGCATGAGTGCATGCACACATCCGTAGATGTTGACATGCACACAATGAAAGGCGCACTCAGCCACCACTGCACACACATATATAGTACATAAATATCTTCACTTAGTTATTCACCCATTTGTGGTGTTTTAGTAGGCAACAAGCCTGTCCAAATGCCACTCGTTATTCACTGCCATCAGAAACTAAATTATTGCACAGTGTCACCTTTTGCTATTGTGCAATTTTGTAGTAAATCTGTAAATGCACTTGTTGTGTCAGTAAATTTGCTTTAAAATCAATTGCAGATGTGATGTGCAGGGCTGTTGTGTTACTTGAGACACTCTCTCAGGGCTTTTGGTTTCAGTGAAATGGAGTGAAATGTTTGAATTGGTAGTTTTGGCTGCCTTTTTTTTGGCTCCTTATGTGAGCTACTGCTTACAAAACAGATTTATCAAGCATTCGACACATGTGGTAAATGTAAAGTATTCTCTTTGGAGTTCAGGTCAGGCACTCATAGAGAACAAATTGGCTTTCTTAACTTGACTGTCAACATATTGGTGTGAAAAATCAGTAGACAAGTTTTTTGCATTGCCAAGATTTTAATGAATAAAGATGACTTGTTACAGTGAATCATTTTATTTGGAGACTCTGGAAAAGTCAGACCACAGTAGTAAGATTTAGGTAATTAGGTTGCAGACCATCAACACCCTATAGTGTGTACTGGTTAGTTTCAACTTATTATAGCTGTTTCTCATTGTTGTTGCAGTTTGTCTGTATTTTCCAGATGAAGATTAATTTTGACATATTAAATCATTTTGTTGTTACATCTTGCTTTGAAATCTCACATAATAATGCTAATTGCCACGTATCCTGGTATGATCCAACTTTATAGATTTTGTAAAGATACTTCAGAGTGTGTATGTGTTTATTTTGCCTACCTCATGTATGTTATGAACTGTGCACTAGGCCTTTGTTCTTAAGATTTTAAATTTCAACTTTTGGTTATATGTATACCGGGTTGTGTTCTGAAGCATTTTGGTGTATGTTTCTAACTGTGGTGAATGAATGAATCAATATTCCTCTCTCTTTCTATGTCCATGTAAAGAATGTCATGAACTGATCTGTTGTTTTCATCTTTATCTTTCTCCTCCATCCCATCCCTTTATCCAACTCTTTCCCCCTCAGACAGGCAGACGGACAGACGGCAGGACGGATACACGGGTGGGGGCTGTGCTAGGCGGCTCGGCGGCAGGCTGGTGGAAGATGTCGTCAGGAGCCGGTGGGAGGGGCGGAAGGCGGCTCAGGGGGACAGCAAGCAGTGGGGGTGGAGGAGGAAGAGGAGGGCCAGGAGAAGCAGAGGAAGGCCCCGTGGGGATCCCTTTCCCTGAGCACAGCGCAGACATCCTGGGCAGCCTGAACAAGCAGCGGCTCAGCGGCCTGCTGTGTGATGTGCTCCTGGTTACTCAGGACCGGGAATTCCCAGCTCACCGCTCCGTCCTGGCATCCTGCAGCTCATACTTCCACAAGCTCTTCACTTCAGGGGCCGCTGCTGACCAACAGAATATCTACAACATCGACTTTGTGGCAGCAGAGGCTCTGGGAGCGTTGCTGGACTTTGCCTACACAGCCACATTGACAGTCAGTCATAGCAGCGTGGCTGACATCCTTGCCGCTGCACGCCTCCTGGAAATCTCACCTGTCCAGGACGTCTGTACACATCTGCTGGACACCAAAGTGCTCTCCCCGCCGGTACAAGATCATTATTGAACTAAGTGACATGTGTTACAGTTGAATTTAAGCTTTGACATGAGATTTGACCTGATCTGCTTTTATGAGTTAGTGACACCATAAGCAACCCTTTGTAGTGCTGAAATAATTTATAGCTAAACAAAGACCATATAATATACAGTACAGTTCATGTGTTGTGGAACTGCAATAACTAATTCAAAATCTAGTTCTCCTGGTTCAGCCACTTAAGGAATGAGGTGTCTGGTCATCATACCATCCCCTTCATTAAATAGTCAGCATAGTCAAGCTTACATCATGGCCTTTATCAGTCTCTCTCACTATGCCTAACACACACCCACAGCCTTGGGGTTAGTTCAGCACTTACTCATTCTGAGCCAATGGCGTGTGTGGAAGGACAGCATGCTCTTTCACAGACCACAGACACAGCACATCGCAGCTACACTTCAACACGATCAAGTATAGCTGTGATATGCTGGGCCTGAATACATATTTCACTACATCATGTGATAAATTACAGCTATGCTTCACTGTCATGGTCACATCATAGAGGGTATGTCAAAAACCTTCATGTGCTCCTGGATGTTTAATGGCAAAGAGTCCCAACCTGTAACACTCCAGTTTGTGGCCCCACATTTCCAGCTATCTAATGTTATGTTAGCACAAGTTTATTTCTCTGAAGAACTCATAAAGACTTCAACACTGTCACTGGTTAAGAGTTGGTGAATGTGTCAGCGAAAACATACATGGGGCTCTGTCCTGCTGTACTGTTTTTTTATACACACAGCAGTTAGCAATGTGTTTTGCCAATTAATTTTTATTTTCTCATTGCACATGCATGTACCCATGAGCATAGAGAGCCCCTGGGTGTGCATCCAGGATACCCAGATAGTGATCTGCCAATGCTGATAGGCCTTACAGTTGTAAATGTAGGTCTTTGTCGTCAGCCTTCCCCTAAGCTGAAGTACTTTACCCAATTTGTTTTTCTAATGTACTTTTGATTTCTGTACTTTCCCTCTGTACTTCTATTGCTATCTCTTTCCCTTGAACAAACTTACATTGACTTTAATTTTCTCTGTCACTCACTCACTCTTTTTGTTCCCCACCATGTTTTATTAGGCGGGCAGTGAGCGAAGAGATGAAGATGAAGATGAGGAGGGAAAGGGCAGAGGGGGCAAGGAGCAGGGGAACCGGGTGCGGGCCCGGGAGTACCTGGAGTACTTCCAGAGAGGGGCGCACTGGAGCAGCAGCTGCAGCACGCCAGAGCTCAGGGACCTGCCTACACACCTGCACTTTAACCACGGCAATGGCCCCAGTAATGGGGCTCCTGGTGGCCCCGGTGAGTACTACTCCCCTTTGGCCCTCGCCTTGGCCCAGGCCCCAACGCAGGAGCCAGAGGAAGAGGACGAAGATGAAGAGGAAGAGGAGGATGGGGAGGCAGTGCAGGGGAACGGAGCAAGCCTGGGGTCATCTTACTACCCACCATCCCAAAATGGGCACTATTACCTCCCCCCTGAGTCTAGGCAGCAGGAGACAGAAGTGGAGGACGGGGGTAGGGAGGCGATGAGGGAGAGGGGTTCAGCCAGTGCCCTTCTGCAGCAGATGATGGACTCCATCGGGAGGCAAAAGGAGCGTTCAACGATCGGGGAGGAACAGGGAGATGGGGATGACCCAGACATGGAATTTTACTTGAATTATTTTAACAGCACGCAGCATGAGGATACAGCTTCTGCTGCTGTGACACAGGGAGTGCCACCGCTCTGGTTATCACGGGGCAGTACAGGCCAAGACAGAGTTAGAGGAGAAAGGGTTGTTGGAGACAGAGGCAGTGGGGGTGGAGGAGGAGGAGGTGGAGGAGAGAGGAAGATGCGCTCTAAGGCCTTCCAGAAGTGCCCCATATGCTCCAAGGTCATTCAAGGAGCAGGCAAGCTACCCCGCCACATCCGAACGCACACAGGAGAGAAACCCTATGAATGCGCCATCTGCAAAGTGCGCTTTACCAGGTAAGCCCAATTAATGAAGTGGCTACCCCATGTCACATGTACTAATAGTCTTGGACTTGGCACTGTAGACGAACCGCCCAGCAGTGGGGAAACACCACAAAGCCAAGAGCAGGAGTATTAGCACTAACCAACTTAGCTTTGCATTAAGAAGGCAGCGCAGTTTGTAAATCTAAATGTTTACCTTGTTCATGGACTGACTGAGTCCTAACCAGGTTTTTTACAATGTCACATTGTAGCTAAATGCTAATCAAAATGGCATGTTGAGTATTCCAGCTCTGAGAGAGGGGTCAGATGGTTATAAAAGTATGTTTTATTATGACAGCCTTCATAGCAAAGTCCTGGAATTTTAGCATAGGGGTCCTATAAAAGAAGGCTGTCCCATGGCAGTGTTATCTATTGGAGGGCTGCTATAAAGTGCTGTGCTTTGATACAGAGGGGGATCACAGGCCCTGAATGGTGCTCTATGTGCTCCAATGCAGTAATTTGAACTTTTGATCTCTGGTTATGTTGATTATTGCCCACGGCAGAGTAGTTACACCACCCCCCTCCTCTCAGTCACTCCTTTACCTCTGTAATGAAATCTGCCATGTGCCACTCAGATAAATATGGCTGGTCTACATCAGGGGACTTGAATACACATGGTTTCCCCGTATTTAGGAGTCCTGCATTTTCCTTGAAATCATTCCTTTAATTAATTAATCAGTGGACTTGTGCTGGATATAGATGCAGTGGGTTAGAAATACCTAGAAACTCTGTTGGCATGGCAGGTAGGGAAGACCAATCTGAACTTGCCTTCTAGCTAAATTCGACCGGCAGTGGGAAGGGGGTATTGTAATCTTAATCCTGTTTGATCAGGGTTAAGAGTGTGCCTCGCACGGTAATAAATCACTCCTGTCCTTTAAATAATTCACCTCTGTCAGTATGCCACTTTGTTCCAAGGCTTCAGCCAGTATGTGTGTGTGTGCATGTGTGTGTTTCTCCTCACCTATATATGTGTTTCTTTGTTTTTATTTTTATATGTGGAGCACAGTTTGTACGGACCTATAAGGGTTGCAGTGGGTTCATTTGTTTGCTTGTATGACAGCTAATCCACTTATATGGCAAGTGTATGTGTGTGCGTGTGTTCAAATGGAGTTGTCGTAACTAGACTTGTTTATTTAGAAGCCCTCTGCCCTGGATGCAGAAGGGTTAGACGATTTAAGAGCTCGGGAGCTAGAGAGATAGTAAGGGCGAGAAGGGGGAGGGAGGGACAAGAGTCAGATAAAGGCCAAGGCAGGCTGATAAAGTTTAGTGGGCGGTGTACCAACTCAAAGTAAAAATTGTTCCAGGATGTAATGACATGACTTTAGATTTAGAGAAGTCAAGTCATAGTTTGGTCTTGTTTTGACTGGAGAGTAATTGCTGTACATCTTATAAGTTATTGGAAAGTAAGTTTTCCATGTCAGCAGTGTAGAGTAGGTGTAGAAATGACACCTACTCTTAAACGCGATTCAATGAAAATACGGCTTGTGGGCATAGCACTAGGCCACAAAATTGATGTCGTTTTACTGCCTCACCTATATTTCAGTTTTACTTAACGATAAACGTCAAGTTTTCAAAATGATTTTGGAATTGTTCATCTGCACAGGACAGTTAAGTCATCATTTTCTATTCAGAAAAAACAAGTATTTTTTGGAATCTGTCAAGTGTTATGTTGTTCTCCTCCAAGAAAAGTTAACAGAAATCATAAAACTATCAACTGACACAATGAACATTGAGCTTTCTTGTCAGTCCAAACTTGTGCTCTTGTGTACAATTACACAGATAAAGATGTAATGTTTATGGCTTCTCCTCAGTTGGTCTGGCTGCCCTCACAGAATAATTCTGTTGGAAGAGATCCAAAAGATGGCTGTTAAATAGGAACTAAAGCCATCCAAAGTAAATTAAGGAAGCCACTGGTATATGTGAGAATTAATAATATATTTTGAGTTAATTTTTTATTTTATACATGATATTTCATAGTCCTGATTAGTAACTGACACTGAGAAGGAAACCTGAAACCTGTCCTGAGTGTGTTCAAATGGGTGTGAGTCAATCCTCTTGTTCATTTGAATTTTTTACTCTGTGTATTGATTCTAATTCTGATCTTGTTTATTTTTCTCCCTCCCAGGCAGGACAAGCTCAAGGTTCATATGCGGAAGCATACAGGAGAGAAGCCTTACCTTTGTACGCAATGTGGAGCTGCCTTTGCTCACAACTACGACCTGAAGAACCACATGCGTGTACACACCGGCCTGCGCCCCTATCAATGCTCAAGCTGCTTTAAGACTTTTGTGCGCTCGGATCACCTGCACCGCCACCTCAAGAAGGACGGCTGCAACGGTATCCCCTCTCGGCGAGGCCGAAAGCCCCGGGTGCGAGAGCCAGGGCTCCTTGAGCCCCCCCTGGGCCTGCTGAACCCCAGCACCGACACAGGCTCTGGGCCTCGTACCATCAGAGGACGGCGGCGTTCTGAGGCAACCTCAGCAGCGGAGATGGGGGGGGGTGCTGGAGCCCATGCACACAGTCCTCAGCTGCAGGAGTTGGTAGGGGAGGCAGGGCCGTGAAACTGCAGGGGCAACAAGGACACTGCTGGACACCATAGTCACTCTGCACTGCCTGTAAGACAGGCCAGTGAACAGAGGAGAAGAAACATGCAAAGGCAAACTTAAAAAAAATGAAACAACTAACTATTCCTCTATAAACCAAATCAGGGTGTCACAAAAATCTAATCTTTATATTTCTTTCTCCTTTTACTTTAGGAAACAGATTGACTTGCAAGCACTTGAGTCGGTTTATCTGTTTAAGAGCAAAGAACGCTTCAAATCATACACCCATGACGTCCACTTTCTGGGCCATTTCTTTCTTTATAATATTAGGGGTTTTATACATTGGCATATGTGCTTAGGCAAATGTATGATAGATACAAAGAAACTCTGAGCAACTATGCAGTTGATTTAGATTTTTATCGGTTTTGTCCTCACAGCCTTCAAGCTCTAAGCAAGGTGTCTGTCAAGCACCTTCTGGCTGCTGTACGGGTGAAGCGAGGACAAATCCTCCCAGTGAAAACAACTCTTTTTCTATTCTTTTGCAGGTCTGAAATGTACAGTTACCATAGAAACAACATTGCCACAATATGGCATATGCAAGGAAAACTCACCACAATTTTGATGCAACAGTTTTTTCTCTCTAAATGTTCCAGAAAGAATCAGACAAGGGTTTGATTGAAGTGTTACTTACTCTATAAAATGCATTTTAAGAATCTATGGTTTGTCTTATTGAAAAACAAATTCATGTTGAGTCAAATCCACTTTAATGGGGGCTCGTCATTTGCAGGACTAGGGAAAATGAGGGGTGGAGGGTTTGTGTTTTTAAAGCACTACCATCTTCAATGTATCTGTTGGCTTGACTACATTGCCTCTTATCCCTCACAACTCTGCAATTTCAGCATTTCTGTTTTCCCTTTTGATTTTGTCTTAAATTTTTTTTTGTTGTTGTTTCTTTTTGTTGACTGCTTCGGGTACTTGACACTTTATAATTGTATACATGTATATACAGCAGGTGGTGATATGACATTGGTCCCCTCTTAATGCTGAGGTGTACTTACCAATTGGGTTTTTCCTCTTAGGCTTGATGTCATATTTCTCACAGAGTGAAACTTGTGGGTGAACGAAAAGAACTGTATGAATGTTTAATGAAACAAAAAACATTGAATCACCCATTTGTCCTAAACTTAACACTTGACATGTATAGTTCCTGCCCAAAGGACGAGGAGGTCGATTGAATGAATGTGCTTAACTTTGTGCAGTTTTTCGGAATCTGTCCTTGTGTGACAAGGCGCGGGTAGCATTTAACCAATTGCAGGTTAAAGGAATGGCAGGGAGCCCGAGTGAGAGAGTGACAAAGAGTACGAAGAAGAGATAGATGAGCACCTTTTTTTCTATGTTTGCACAGCTTTACTAAAGATATCCAACAGAGCGAGAGAGAGAGGTATATTTAAAGGAAGTAGGCTGGTGTTGGGGAGGGAGTGAGAGGAGGTTTATGTATCATGCTTATTCCAATCGTTTTGCCCGAGGGACCACACAACCGTGAGGCAACCTGTATGATGAAGAGAGCAATAAATACCTGTCGAAGTTGGGAGGCCAAATAGGAGCGCAGCTGCAGCTGGTTGATGGGGGGAGGGGAACAAGGGAAGGGGAGGGGGATCTCACAATGTCTGTTGCATTCCAAAAAATAATCTCCCCCAGCTCAGCCACGTTTCCAGGCAGGAGGGGATCAAATCAGGCCTTTTCTCTCCCTCTCTCTCCCTCTGTAGTCCTCTAATGCCCCCGAACCAGCCTGGAGGGGATATTATTATATTAGAGTCTGGTGTTACTGTGGGTAGGATGCCTGGTGCTGGCGGTTTAGTGTGTGAGTGTGTTTACATGTACGTGTGTTTGTGTGCATGTGTGTGCATGGCAGCCAGGGTCCCTCTGGCCACATCATCACTGTGAGAGTCAGCCACAGCCTGTTCAAACATGCACCCTGAGCTGCCAGCCCCAATGCATTTTCTCTGTTTCACACACACACACACACACACACACACACTCATGCTCATTAAGTATTTTGTAGAGAAGGGGAAATCACCAGAGCTGACATATCTGGTTGAGTATTGTCAGTGACTCCATACATCTGGATTTGTTAGTCTAAAAATATCCAAGTTGTGTTTTGTACCCCAAATCCAATGTTATTTTCCAAGGAAGCATATTGAGCCTTTGAATCAAGAGGAGAATATGCATATAATTTACCCCACCCCCCCCCA
>NW_019524906.1:1444149-1449230 GCF_002814215.2 Seriola lalandi dorsalis
CACCCCACCCCCACACACACACACACACACCACCACCACCCCCATAATTTCTACAGTACTTCTGTAGTGCAACTATAAGTCCCTTTAGCACGTTAATTGGAAAGAGGCAGGTTATGAATGCACTGTTACTGAGGAGGGCACTTTTGTCAACAAAACGGGTACTTTGAAACAAACCAGTTGCAAATGAGATCAGTCCTCCCTTTCTTCTGTCCATGGCGGTGAAGTTGAGCTTCTTCACTGGTTTTGTTCAGGTTTTGATGACATGCTGCCAAAAAGAAAAAAAAAAATCAAACCGAAAACATGCAAGCAAGTTCAGATCTCAAAAAGAGAAGCTAGGCAAGACACAACATTTTGGACATTGTGACATTAAAAAAAGACTAAATTAATCCATGTAACTGATTGCACTTGAGGTAAGTTGTTGAAAGAAATATAGTTGTCTTCATGCCTTAATGTTAAGAGAAATGGGATAGAGGGAGGAGACAGATGAAGAAGAAAGGGCTGTGTGTTTGTGTGTGCGTGCGCGCATTTCTTGTGTGCACAAGCATGCATTGCTGGCTGGCAGGCTGGAGGGTCTCAGGACAAGCTTGGATAAACAAACTTCGTGTCTACCCCATCTGTTCACCAGCTACTCTCATAACTACACATGTTCTCTGAGGAACCACAGTGATAATAGGTCCACGGTACCACAGAAGCAGAACTACCATATTGTTAAACAACTCACTGGACAGTTGCTTGTTTACTTCACAGCGCTCTTGGTGCAGATTTGCATTACTCTTCGTTTACTCTTGTTGGTCATTGTTAGGGGCTGGCTAGGTTTTAAGAGTATAAGTTTCTATTTTTGCTTCACTGTTGTGATAAAGATGGGGTGTAGTATTGCACAGTTTGACTTCCGCAGGCAGACCAATGTAAGATGGGTATGTCGACCTGGTTTGTGATCTGTACGTATAGTGGTACTCGGTATGGACTCCATCACCTCCTACACCCATTTTGTCTTGATGTGGCAGAATTTTTACCTGTTGAGACCTGTGAGCCATGTTTTGCTGGACCTCAATATTTCCCCAAATGTCTTATATTGTCTTTTGATTAACCAAAGCTTTTTGCCCTCAATCTTAGTCTACTGTAGACTAGAGATATTGAAAGCATGTCTATAATTTATCCAGACTGGGCCTCCCTGACTAAGCCACACACAGATGCCCTCCTCTTGAATACATATGCAGAAAGGTGTGTGGAATCATACAGATATTTACTTGAGTTTGCTTTCTCTCGCTCTTTGTATCCTTGTGGACAATAGAATCAGAGGTTTAAGGATGTATAGTTTTTTTCTGTCTGTCTACACTCATGTCTCTTAAAATAACGTGTTGTGCTACAGCTATTTTTTTTCTAACAATTTTACATGGCTGTGCGTGTGTGTTTGTGCGTGTATGCGTATGTATGTGTGGGGGTTGGGGTCGTGGTTCTGGGTTGCTGTGCCAGGAGGGTGGGGTAAATGGGTGCTTGGGTGGGGTTATGGATATAAAGCCTGATAGCACTGGAAATGGTGCTTTAGCTGAGAGAGCAAAAGTTTGCACTAATGTTAAATGTCCTTGTCCTGCTTATGGGAGAAGGGCAGGAGACCTCAGAAAGGCCTGCGAGTTTCCATGAGCACAGAGCAGTGTGGTTAATACTCAATGGTCTCATAAAGAGTCCATCCAACCCCTCCATAGAAATAATCATGTACAGCATATTAAGAAATACACAGACGTCCAACAACAACAAATACCAAAGGACAAAAAATGGCTTGCATTCAAGTCATTGGACAATTTAAGCTACCAATCTAATGTTGGATTAATGGAGTTTTACTGTTGAACCTGAAGGCTCTTGAAAAGAGATTCTGGATGTAACTTCTGATGTAAACTAGAAATGGTGTGAAAACAGCAAATTATATTTGCTCTTAAAAATATTCCAAATATACAACATTTAAGCACTTAAAAAGTAGCAACGCCTCTCCGAAAACATTCAGAACATTTGAGTTGGTCCTGATCTGATGGCTGAGATGTACTGTGTGCAGGTGCCAGAGATATTGATTCCAATTGTCTTTAAATTTAGAGATGGGATTTTATCAACATTTGTTCAGTGAACTGATGAAAAACTATTGTTTGACACTGTTATTTTGATCATTGCTGAATTGGATGATACATTTTAATTTTTTTTAAAAGTTGAACTGAATTTAAATGTTCTCTAATTGCAGCAGACTGGGACTTTGAGCCTTGCCTGAGCAGAACTAAGCTTATTGTTTTAATATTCCAGACAGTTGTATTGTGCAGTGTGGGGCTGAGGCTCACTCCCACCAGGTGGACAATGCAACATCATGAGCCTCAGTGTGCCTTAAGTGGGCAGGGACTGACAAGACTCACACCTTCTCCTTTTGTTTTGTACTTTGTTCTTGTTTTTTACCCATATCTTAATACCAAATTGTAAAAGCCAATTGGATTGGTTCTGAAATTGATCATTTAGCTGTTTAAACCTTACTTGAATTAATTTATAATAATGTCTCTGTACTAGCCACTACATCAGAGCCATGTCTCTATCAGCCTCTATGGCTCCATAACTGGTGTGTCCCCAGCCTCAGCCCCAGACCAAGGTCACTCTGACACAGGCTACACCAAGACAGTCTCAGAACTTCATTGTTCAAGTGTTTTCAAAAATTGACCTTGATGTTTTTTCCTATGCTGTTATCAAAGATTTTTGGTGAATCTATCTTTGAAGGCCATAAAACAAGACGACCAACAACTATGATAACAATAACTGTAAATAATCAACCGAAGCAGGACGGGGTGACTGTTATTACGGCGATTCGTGACGGCAGAAGGGGGACTGTTTGCTTTGCTTCGTCATTTTGCTGCACACCTGATTTTTTTGTGTTTTCCATTAGGCTCTTGATGCACAGCAAGCTGAGCGCAGCATATGCAGTATGGCACTATGCGCAGCGTGGCTCTGGCACTTGCACAGACAGCCCTGGGTCCTTCAGAGAGGCAGCCTGCTGTCTGTTGGCTGCTCTCAGCCAAGTGGGGACAGTTTGCACTTGGAGTTTTTCTCAATCTCTGGGGATACAAAGGTTGGCATACAGGGAGGAGGATTAAATACGGGTGGTAGGGGAAGGCTGGATGTTGTTTTCAGGGAGAGGTTGGAAAGCCCGGGTGATGGACTATTTGCTGAGCAATGGTTCAGTGTTGGTCGTCTAAGCTGGTAGGAATTGCATGGCCACAATATGATAAGAATTGTAATACAAAGGAGGTCACCACAGATTTCACACTGTTGAACTGCAACAACGAGAATGTTGCTGATCTCTTTTGTCTCTATGTAAGTACTTCTCAGGTGGAAAATACACTGCTATGCATTGGTTTCAATGTCTGCTCAGTTTGTGGTTATGTCTGATCATCCCCCAAGTTACTTCTCCGTCTTTGCCTTTGTTGTTCATACCAATATTTAATATAATAGTTCCCAGAAAGATAAAAGCAGGAACAGTTCCCTCATTGTAAAGTTATTAAAGTTAAATGTATAATTCTCCATCTAATATTGATCCAGTGAATTGTTTGTTGGAGGGAAGGAAGCCACTGGAGATTCAGTCTTATTAGTCAGACTGTAACATTTTTGAAAGGAGATGGGTTTGGAAAAGCACAGAGGCGGGGAGGTGAATGTTCTCTTACTTTCTTCTCCCCTCACTCTTCCTCTCTCCGGACTCAGAGTCTACATCTTTGCTGCCGACTGGCCTTTGATCAAAGATCACACACCCTCAGCAGGGGAATCAGCAGGAGAGAAAGGAGAGAGAGAGGATTGGATAATGTCTGGAGGAAGACACAGTTTCAGTTTTCAGTCACCTAAACCAATTTTAGGATACATTCCATGACTTCATACTGTGATTCCCACTTTGGAGTTTTTGGCAGGTGTAAAGGATGTGAGCTGTAGACAGCAGGAGGAAATGGTCAACATTTTGCAGTTGGCTGTTTCAGTCAGTCTGTCTAGCGTCACTATCCCTCTACTGTGTGACAGACAGACATGTAGATGGACAGTTCAAAAGGCCCCTAGTGTACTGCTATCCAACTGCCTTTTTTCAGCTTCTGCGATTGTAACAAAAGCACTTTGCGAAAGGCCATCCTGAATTTTGTGTGCTTTTATTTTAAGGTTATCACTATTGTTATTAATTTGTTGTTCCTGTTGATGTTTTTTTTTTTTTTTTCTCAGTGCAAATGATTATTTAAATGCAAAAAATAATATGATGAAAATGAAAAAAAACTTGAATATTTGGTATCTGGATTGAAGGTGGTTTGAGCTGCCACATCAAATGAACATAAACAAACACATTTCTGTTATACTACCACCATCCCTGTTATATGCAGCTTATTGCATAGTCGCATAATGGTAGGAGGGGGATCAGGATGGATCTCTCCCTACCTGCTCTCTGCTTACTGTCTCAGATTTTGTTGGGATAAAGGTCATTTGAGCTCATTTTGGGAGACTCCTTTTCTTGAAAAAGAAACCTGTATAACAGTTGCAAAGCTTTCTGAGAAGGCTAGCTGTGCTGAATGTTAAACATGCAGTGTTGTATCCACTGCAGAATCTCTTTGTCTGCAATAACGCCCTGTCTGTGCAGTTAAAGGCTGGATCTGGTATCCATATAGAGCTTAAATGATTACTAATGATGGATAAAATGGCCAAATGACCATCATGCACTTTTGCAAATCAGAACAGAATTTTTTTTTGGCCAACATCTATGTCAAATCAAGATTATTGCAGTAGAGTGAAAAAGAATAATATTGATCATAATAAACATTCAATAAATCTATAGTTCAGTAAATGGTTTAACTTGGGTGAGAAAGAAATAGGCTACTATTTATAATAGATTGATTTGTAATTGTGATTATTATGATAATTCTTTAAAGAGGTTTTTTCTGATGTACATTTTAAAATGGTGGAATATGTCCCAGTTCTCAAATCTGGACATGTAATTGCACAAAGAGTCACCTTAACCAGAAAACTGTTGCTCCACTTCTCTCTGTGAGTTAAAACTTTTATGCTTGTTGGACACCCATCCCCACCCCCCC
>NW_019524906.1:1449250-1516864 GCF_002814215.2 Seriola lalandi dorsalis
CCTACCCCTCCCACACTCTGTGTATCACAACAAGTGTATCCCAAAGGCAGAATACCTGCTGTGAATTCACTAATTGAACAGAGTTTGGCCAGAAAGTGCAACATCATCCAGCGTTTCAACCCGCAGAGTGCAGCAGCCGTTTTCTCTCCTACATGATTCAGTGTGGATTTACTTTTTAAATAATCCCTTTCTCATCACAAAGATTTTTTCTGAGCATAGCAGTCTGTCAGTCCATATCTGTTGGAAGCTGCAGGAGGTTGAGGGGGGATAGGGTGGAGAAGTATAGGTGATATTTTTTGGGAGAATTTGCACTTTTTGGTGACGAAAAGAAATTGTATTGTATATGAGACCACTAAATCCACACAGTCTAAACCATATAATTCCATTTTGTGTCATTTTTTTTGTTCTGTTCTTCTTTTTTTTTTTTAATATATCCAAAAGTGTCTGGCATCTGGTTGTCTGGTTTAAAGAATATAAATCTTTCTATTAAAAACAATGGTTGCAAAGTTTTGTGTTGATAATTTTGTCTCTTATTATAATTAATTTAACATAAGAATGTTTGACGTGTTTGTGTTATATTGTCTATCTCATGTGCTGTACATAGTGCAAACACCGTGGACAAGTCAGTTCTCCCCTCAAACCAGAAGGTGGCAGTATTATCACTGTTATGATGATTTGAGGATGCAGCAAATGCTGCCATACATCACTGATGTGAGTGTGTGTCTTTCTCTCCCTATCTCCTGCATTCATTCTTTTGCTCACTCACTCACCCTATTTAATGACCATGACAGCAAAGACCAATTGAATGTCTACATTTTGTCTGATGCATCAACATGGACACACATGTAGCCGTGCGTACATTCAAATCATAAATTAAAAATAAGGCATTACCACATACAGTATAGTAGTAGTGTTTTGGGCATCAGGAGCAGTATAGTGAACTGGTTTTGTACTGTGGGCTATTTACTCACAGAGGCTATGGCCTTGTGTGTGTGGATATATCTATCGATCTGAAGCCACCAGTACTATTTTAAATCTGATTCGTCCCAGAAGTCCAACTACTGGCTTGTTGTCACCCTGTCTTCTTGTTTGTCTCAGTCTGTCTCCCTGAGGCGATCCTGTGGGGTGACAGAGGTCATAGAACAGCTCATTAACCCCACCCCAACAGCCCACACATTGCTGCAGTCCTCAGGCTCTGGCTACGTACACACACTGACACACACACACACACATTTTATAATGCTCCACTAATAGCAGTTAAGTCGACTTAAGCCCACTCCTTGAGCAGTATGCTTTCAGGGATGCACAATGATGCATGTATATCTTGCATGTTGTGTGTAGTATCACTACATCTTAATATGTTTCTGCCAGTCATCGTAAATGTGTCACACTCATATATTCATTATCTCTATGGAAAAAGCGTTACTTCCGCATTTTTCCTGAATTAAAACTACTTTTAAACGTTTATTACAACACATGTCCACACAATGTAATATATTAAAGTATGAAATGTTTTATTCAGTCTTGTTGAACTTGTTGGCCAGATGTCTCGGGGCTCCAAGTCATTAATTGTTATGTTTGTAAGGTATCTAAAAACACA
Organism: Seriola lalandi dorsalis; assembly: GCF_002814215.2. NCBI lineage: Eukaryota > Metazoa > Chordata > Actinopteri > Carangiformes > Carangidae > Seriola > Seriola lalandi. Next base: position 1,450,851 of record NW_019524906.1, read on the forward strand.
GTGGGATATGGTTTTATTTTCCATGTTCAGACATCATTGTTGCAGTCAAAACATATTGGATAAGAGGAACAGCAGCACTTCAGGTGCTAGGAGATGCCTGGGAGCTGTTGTCTGCCGTCTCTAGTGGTATTATTCCCTCAGTCTGCGCATGTGAATGCGCATGCATGTGTGTATGCATGTGCCTGCAACTGTTTCTGTTTACATGTTTGTCTATATGCTTATGCGCAAAGGTGTGGTTTTATGATCTTGCTTGCTCGTGCACATGTGCATGCATACCATCGTCATTAAGGCTCACAGTAAATGAGCCTCTTATTGCCCTCACAATGAGCAGTTGGAGACAGGCTGTAATGTAAAGGAAAACAGTGACACACGCACACTAGCCTCATTTTCAACACTACACACCTTTCTCTAGGGATATAAAATGCCCCTGCCTCTGCACACTGTGGGACATGAGTTTCATCCAAACTAGCTGCCGTCCTCAATAAAACCCACGTGAGCAATCTCTGCAGTATAGATTTCCAGTTTCTCTTAGGGTATATTTTGTTCAGATCAGGTGTTTAAACTGCTCAATATGACAATAATTAGGCAGCACAGAAGACATGTTCTTTCTTATGTTGATAAGGGACATTGACCTTTAACCTGTGCACCCCTGTAGTCCCCCCCACCACCGCACCCCACCCATCCCATATGCCCCCAGCCAACATCCCCCCTTCTTCTTGCTCTGTCCAGCTCCCATCAGGAAGGATAGAGGGGGGATTGGACAGGCTTGGAGCCTTGCCTCTGGCCATCTCTCCTCCTCCCCGGAGAACAGAGGACTGAGGTGCCTTTAAACCACTGCGGCAAAAACCCTACCAAAACCCTGCAGTCATTAATATGCAAAAATGCAAATGAGTAGGTAATTAAGAGCTGGAGCTCTCTGGAGGCTCTTTGATTGCTAATGAATTCTAATCTGCAAAGAAAGGGGGGAGGGGAGGGGAAAAAGAGATGAAAGAAATAGAGAAAACAACGAAAAAGAGAAGCTTTAACCCAAATTTTGTCATATCCATAAGTTTTCATATCAGATTTGTTTTTATCTGGAGGCTATAATCTGAAGTATTAGCTCAGTTATTTGAGACAATTACTTGATGATACGTATACAGGTCGTGAGCTTTTGGGGGAATATAAATGTATAATGAAGAGCCTTCAAAACACATTTAAATCAAGTTAGGAGATGGATTTGTTATATTTTTACTTAGTGAACACCCATGAAAATAAGATTATACTAATGACATGGGTATCAATGGGAAAGAAATCGCTTTGTAATGGACACAGTGTAGTAATTGTGTAGATATGGCTAATTAGAGGAGAACATGACAGGCAAGCAGACACCTCTGACCAGCGGCTACCAAAGAAAATAGAAGGTCAGATATCTCAACAGTGTGTTCTTTGCTGCAACAGCAGCTGTGTGCTGAAGTAAAGGAGATGTCATTTCATCACTTTTGTGAGCCATAACACATCCCCACTTCCACTCTAACTCATTCACTCTGTCACTCACACACACACACACACTCACACACACATACACACGCATGCACACACTGCTGTTATTGTTGTTGCAGTGCTCCCACTACATCAACAATCGTTGCTTCCCTCCCCCACACAGGCTCACATCTATCTCCCTTTTCACTCCGTCTCTTCCCCCTCCTGTCCTGGGCAGCCCTGACATGCCTACTTCAATTGATTTAGAGTCAATTCAGCTTCTGATCTGATTGTTATCATGTGACTTTTTGCACACCTCCCCCTCAATATATGACTACTGTATTATTTTCAGATTAGGATAGAGATTTTTTTTTGTCTCAGGTACGAATTCGCCAATCTACTCGGCACTTTCTCCATCTGCTCGCTTCACTCTCTGCCTGTTTCTTCACCTTCCCATTCATCTCTCCAAAACAAAAAAAACACCTCTGAATCGACCACCACTGAAGTCTCCTATCTGCTCTTTCCCTCAGCTGTAAAGTCTGGTGGTGGGCTTCTCAATTGCCCAGCGTTGTAAACAGGAAGCTGGTGTTCTGTTCGCTGTACCTGAAGCGTGGGTGGCAGAACAGGGGCACCCATGCAACTGCACAATAATGGGAATCCAAGATGGCAGGGAGGGGTCCCATAAAATCACCAGAGAGAACAGAGGAAGGCGGCACTCAGGAAAGCCATTGTCAAATGAGAGCAGACAGAAGCCAAAAGGATTGTTGATTTAGTTTTTCCTTTAGTAAATAGATTGTTGATTTTCTTTGTGTTTGTCTGTGTGTATTGGATCCTGTCGAGAAGTGTAGTGTTTGGGAGGATTAATGTCATGGACAATCCCTCAAACTCATTTTCTTTCTCACTGTGGAGCTCTGTGGGAATTACAGTTTCAGGATAAGGGAGACAGACTTTGCATTTTCTGCTGATGATGGTCCCATTTTGTGATGAAGTGAAATCTGGGTTCATTGTGTCCCTTTAAGTTTGGCTGTTTTGAATACTTGTTTGAATTCAGGAAGATATGCTTCCCTCACTTGTTCCAAAACAATCGCTCTGTTTCACTCATGTTTTCCAACTATCACTGAAATGGGATACCATAACCTTGTGGATTACTGCCCTGTTTAAATCACTCTCTCCAGTCTCCACACATTTTATTGTTGTTTAACATGTTGGAAGTCAGTGCGAGTTTGGGTGTTTTCTGCCAGGAGAGCTGTAATAGGGGGACGAAGCTTGACGGGAGTCAGTTTATCATGAGCACAGAGAGCACAACAGATAGATTCCCCCCGTCTCCTCCCCTTCAGCACAGATAGACTCAGAGCATGGGCACTCAGCCAACACTATCAATCTATCCGCTCCTACCCCCAGCCTCTAACTCTTATTGGAGGACAGCTTCCAAAGGGGCAAGGAAGCATGAATCATAGCCTGGCTATGAGAAGCCGTTATGCCTCTAAATACACGTGTTGTGGCTCAAAATCACTCCGTTGCTTCGCCATTAATGACAATCTAGCCAGTGATTGTCACAGCCCTGTAACAAAGTTGTAGCATTTAGGAGGGGCTGAGGCTGCTCAGGGAGAGGGATTGTTGGTCTTGGCCTAGTTTTCTTGTCTGATCAGAAACCTGTGCACCTCTGCCCTTCCCCCACCCAAACCTAAGCCTCTACTATTACAGGCTGTGAGGGGCTCAGTATGGAGCGAGGTGAGCAGCTTGCCTCACCAGTGAGCTCTGTGTGCGCTATGTGTGCTGCCTATACTGTATGTTTACGGGCTTATCATTGTGTGTGATATAACCTGGTGATGTGGTTTGGCTTGCATGACTGGCTTCATATGAGCGAAGCAGGATGGCAATGAGGGATAAATGTGTATAACGTGAGTGTTGAGGTATAAACACTACACCCAGCTATGAGACTGTGGAAGCAAAACATTGCTCTTTGATTGGAGATTAAAACGGCTAGAATCAAAGGTATGTATGTAATGTATCTATACTATGATGTGGGATTGACCTCTTTATTGGCTCTCAACAAAGCATTGTGGATTACAAGAATTTCAAAGAGGATCAACTAATTAGACCACATTACAACACATTATTACAAGTTGTTATTTCTTGTGTGAATGTATGTAATTCTAAATATGAATGTGTACATAGATAAATATTTCATTAATATGCACAAATATATGACCGATTAGCACCAATGTACCACACATATGCTAATTTTTCATGTGCATCTGTCGTTAATTACAGATATGAAGCCGGGAATGGCTCGAAGGAATCATTGGGGGCATGTGTGACAGCATCCCTCCCCACTCGGCCTTTAACTGTCCATTGTACTGTGAATGTATTTTGAGATTATAGATGACATGTTTGTGTTTTTGTGTTTGGTCCCTCCTGTATAATGGCGCTGTAAGCTTTGAGGCCGCCATGTGGTAGATTACCCATAGTGACTGGGGATAATGAAACAGAATTTTAGCATAAAAGTTGAGCTTTTAGAGGTCATTATCTGTTCTTTTATGTCTGTGTTAATTGCCAGTGTGTGAGTGAGTGTTCATTGAAACAAACACGATAGTGGACAGCAGCATTATAACGTCTCCATAGCTTTATAGCATTACGTATCACCTATTCCAGGCTGCACTACTCGTTTTGTAACCGCTGAATATAAAATCGGATTGCTTAACAACAGGAATAACATATTAAACCAGATTTCGCCCCTGGCTCCATTGAGAAAGTGGCACCACCCTGATTCACTTGAAAAGAAGAATTATAGGTATGATGTTAATATAGTCCAAGAGGATAATGCTTTAAAGCACATTTCCTCTGTCAACAGCTCATTTCTGTTTAACTTGGTGTCAGCGTTAGGTGCACTCTTTGTTCATTAAGGTGAGGACCCTCAGTATATATGTTTTTTTTTTTTAATTATTATTCTTTTTCAACCACCCCTCCCTCTCTTCAGCCTGGCTGCCCTTGTACATGCTCTCCATGTCAGACCCAGCTGTTACTACAAACTACTTGGAGGGCTTACAAGCCTCATTGCTAATACTGACAACAGCACTATTCTTACTCAAGGCCTAACGTCTACTGGAAAAAGCGAGAATATGAGGGATTTTCTCTGCCTCCGCCAGAAATTCATTTCCCCAAACAGATGTTTCCATCTGTTCAAATCTAATCTTTTGATTAATACATTCCTCAATGAAAGGATTCCAGATAGGTGTTAGATAAATAACTCAAGATGCCCTTTCTTTGATAGTTGTGATTATTTTCTGATGCTACGGCTGTCTTTTCCTTTTTGTGTGTGTATTTCAGTACCTGTGTATGTCTGCATATGTGCAACCAAATGTGAATGTGTGCATGGTATGTTTGTGAAGGTATTTATGGCCCATATGTGCGTTTGTTCCAAGCAGTAACCCCATTACATTCCTAAGTCGGTCCATGACACTAATTAATGTTCTGTGCCGAGGCTTTTCCTTTACCCTGGGGACACCCAATGGATTATTTACCTATATGTCCTATTGACAGCAAATCCCCCTTCCATTTGGTAACCTCTATGCAAATAGACAGTTCAGGGCATTAGGTGAGTATCATAACACTAAGCAGCTATGCATTTACCATGTCTTAATTTTGTTATACAGCTCAGACACAAGACATGGCCATCCTACCAACATGGTGACTCAAAAGATACTTGAGTCACCATAGCTTTTGTAGTGGCTTGACAACAGTTAAGATGTTGAAGAAAGATTTCAGTGTTTTTTGTTTTCTGCCTTTCTAAAATGATGTATGTGTAGAACGTATTTATAACATGGCAATTTTGAAGGTTGTAGACAGGAAACAAAGAAGGGTCATCTTAACTTCCCTCTTCTGTGACAAGGTTTGCCCTCAGGTTACAAACAACAGCTGTCTAACACCTACATATACTTTTCAATAGAGTGGTTATTGTTTGGTTTCGTGTGAATGCAATCGCATAGGGATGCGGTGTGCATATTAAATAAAGGCAGAAAACACATTAGTTAAACATATCAGGGTCATCTAAATGTATTCCATTTTAACTAGATCATCATCATCCTGGTGACTGAACTGCAGTTAATTTCAAATATTCATCTACTTGTTTTTTTATCTTGTAAAAACAGCATTTCAACATTACAGACAAATTTATGTTGATCATCCAGTATGCCCTCCTGTCTGAACTGTTTTCTCTGAACTATCCCCCCTACACCCCACCCCCCCACTCTGTGATCCTATACTCTCTGCTCTCCTTCCTCTCCACTCTGCTCTGGAGCAGGCAGTTACTAGGGGTGTGTTGGTTTTATGTTTATCATCCCATTCACAAAAAGACTGGTTATGTGGAAATTACAGCAAAAACATAAGTTGATTAATTGATTAATCACTTGACTGGAGATAAATTGGCAATTGTTTTGATAATATATTTTTTCAAAATCACTTTTAAAGCAAAAGGGCCAAATATTTGCTGGATACAGCTCCTTTATTGTGATGATTTGATGCTTTTCTTTGACATATAGAATAGAAAACAGAGTGTCTTGGGTTTTGGATTACTGTAGGCCTAATTATGATGGCATTTAAACTATTTTCTAACATTTTGTAGACGAAACAATTAATTGATTATTTGAGAAAATAAGCAGCAAATTAATCAATAATAACAACAATTGTTGGTTGCAACCCTATAGTAAAAATAATATTTCATGATTAAGTATAATCAGCTGGAAAAAATATTAATTTGGAACCAGATAATGTTTTATGCATGTAAATGCTAGGTTAATAAAAACCAGTATGTCCCTGCCCTCCCCCTTCTTAACAATCCATACATCGGAAAGTCAATCAAATATATTAAAATAATAGAATTTTAAAGCATTCAGCTTATATTATACAGTTACATTGGTACAAAAACTTGTAATGAAGCTAGTTTTACATGTAGCGTTATTTAATGTTGAGACAAAATTTTATAGTAGCCTAACATTTGAATTATAATTTAGTTTGCAGTTGCTGTTGCTGTTGTAACGAAAACAAAAATGATTTCAAGCCGTAGTGTTAAGTATACTGTTTTTTTTTAAGAAAGAGAGCAGAGGACACACCAACCACAGTAATAAAATGATGTCAGCGGGCATGTTGGAGCCCCCCTCAGCCAGCCTCCCTGAGCACACAGGGAAAGTGAGCGTCAAGAAGAAGGCGGGAATAAATTCTATGTGCAGCCGTTTGCTGGCTGGTGTTGCTGTCAGTCAAGCGTGCACGCTTTCTCATTGGCTGAGGTCCTTTGCATTTATCGTGCCATCTCGTCAAGCTGCTGCTGTGTAATCGCAGGTAACTTTCTTACGATAGCCTTCCGCTGGACGACCTAGTCCTCGCAGCGCTCCAGCATTTTGAGGATTGCAGATACAGTACTCAAAACTGGGACTCGCAATTTGAATTTTCCGTCGTTTTGACCATCGGAAGACGTTAAGCCTGTATTTTTTCCCCTGGAAAAATACCCCCTCTCTCAAAGGCGTTTGAAATCGGACACCGCTGGCGTTTGAGGCCCTCACATTTGTGCGGAGGGATACGTTGTTGCGTCTGACAATGTGGACGGAGGTGGTGAAGATGTCTACGAGAAGAATGAAATCATCTCAGTTGTAACAACAAAAAAGGAAGACGCGACATTAGTTACTATAATAGATTTGTTTGCACACAGGCTTGTTACATTGAAGCAAACACGTGGGCGCTGTGTGAAAAGCAGGCTTACCGGGACAAAAGGAAGACATCTACTGTGCTCCAATGCGTTTCATGCACTGAGGTCGAAATTCTCTTGAAGTTTTATGTTTTTCCCCTTGCGAGTCTCTTTTCTTTTTACTGTTGGATATCAGACACTTGGAGAGGAGAGGTAAAAACACACTCTTTCACTTCATGTTTCGAGGGAAGTTGCATGAATTCGATGTGTTTCATTGACACCTATTTCGACGCCTGCAATTTTTCGAAAAGTTTTTGGGAATGTGTGGTTAAAGCGGGGGATGTAAGTTTTTGTCTGGTTTGAGGTGGCGAGCTAAGTGTGTGATGGTCTCCGCATCGACCACGGAGAGGAGGAAATTACTCCTTTGTTCTGCAAAAAGACTCCACTAACGTTAAATGTTAGTCCTGCCTAACAAGCCTCATTTTGTTTTTCACCGTGTGTCCGCCACTAGCTCTAGCTAGTATGTGGAAATATGAAATCTTTACGTTGTATAATGTTGGCGAGCATTTTAGCTAAACTTTGTGTTGTGGGCCTACGCGTATTTTCCATACAAGCCCGAGACAAACTTTCCATAAAACCCATTTGGTAGCCCTTTAAACATTCCTTTATGGAAGTGTCTGGCCACCAGCTAGACTTTATTTTATTACACATTTGGCAGGAAATTCCTCATGCTCCCACCCCCACCGTCTCCACCACTGAACTCCCTCATAATGCACGACTTGAACCCTAATATGTGAAAGAAAGAGAGCTCAGTATTTTGTTGCATGAAGTTTGGACCATTGCTCTTTTTTCTCGTGGGTCAGGGCCGTTGCACTTGTTTTACACATAATCTGTTTTCACTGGGAGGTCACAACTGGATATTATGGTTTTGTTAGTTTTGAGGATGATGTCAACATAGTTCAAAATAAATGGTGAATGGGTTAGTTGTCAGCAGTAGCTTGGCCCTGGATGTGGCCTAGCGGAGATGATCAAATAATGTACAGCCTACATCCTGTGGTGCCCTAGATGTTTACTGTCATTGTTATAAACTGTTTGACCCAAAGTGGTTATTATTTATAATTATGTTTCTGGCACAAGACATTAACATCCGTTTCTTTCGGGCAGTGTTTGAATCAACAGTTGAATTTGCCTTTTCTGTTCAGTACGGCAGTCCTTGTTGTTCCAATAGTAATAGCATTGACATAAACACATGTTATAGTTACTTAGTTTGCTTTTATGTTAACATTTGACATTACTAATAACGGCAAAAAACTGCACAATCTATGCGCACGGAATTGTACTTTTTAAATTACATTTTTAAAGTGTAAAAACCAATTATCCTCAAGTAATTACATGTTTGTTAGACAGGTCAAAGGAACTTAATTTGGTCCATTATTATGTTTTTTGAAAGTCTTGGTCAAAAACTGACACAGACTCCAAAATTAGAGTCGTGTTTGGTCTCATAAATTTATATTAAATATTAAGTTTTTGATGTAAGGCATCTGTTTAGCTGAGGGGTTTGCTTCTCTGAAAGTGCAGGCTCTTTTGTGGAGAATGACCTGCCTTCTCTGCCTTGTATGGGGTGACAAAGACCCCTAATCTGCTTGCTTCAAATATTGATCCAGCACTAGCTGAAGATGCCATTTTGTTACATTAAGCCCCTCCATGTGCTCTACTCCATTTAACTCAGTGGTTAAATGATATTTGGGAATGTTTAGTTTATTTTAGTGGTGTCTATGACCTATTTAGTCCTTCTTTGGCCATCCTATCCAGAAGTTTGGAAAAAGGCATGACAGCCATGTTCCTAGCCTATTTACACTTGGGGCGATGTGTTGTGTGTGTTCACTTCCTTTCCTTGTCTCAAGGTTAAATTAGTTCTGCTCGCCTGAGTTCACTGGAGTTGGATTGCACTCTTTGTCACACAAGAAGAGACTTGCGTTGTTTTCATACATGTAGAAAAAGATCTGTTGAATTTATTACTTTAGATTGTTTTGCTTACAAGTGGTTGTGGATTGATATTTTTATTTGTTGACATAATTTCAAATCATCTGAGTTCCCTTTGTTTACATTTTACAATTTGCCACTATAGACATCCATCTTTTTTTTTTGTTTTTTGGTGGCATCAATTTATGCTAGTTCTGTTACAAAAGAGGCTGTAAAAGCACACCACCTGTTGGTGTCCAAGTGCCTCTATTCCTCCACTCGCTCCTCTTACCACTAGTTCCCTGTGAAGCTTGCAGAGCCACCGCTCAGCATCAGAGAGCGGCCTCGGGCTTGCGTTGGAATGCAAAACACAGGGTAAATCCAGTATTCATGCTTACTGTGTCATTTGACAAGGTTGTTTCTGAGTTGACATATGGTAATTTGGTAATGACGTGTTTGCATATAGTCATTAGCTCTGCCTTTCACCACTATTTCCTTGGGCTAACAATAGTCCCAATTATGTCTGTAATTGTAAATGTATTACATTCTCTTTTATGTAGCAATGATCGACATATGGCTGTGTTATTTGCCAGGGTCGCGTAAAATGAAAGACAATTTTTTAAGTCATTACTTGGTAGTGATTTGACTGAAGGCAGAGTATTCATCATTTCATGGCATTGTCTTGTACTGTTTGGATGGGAAGGCAGTGTCTCAGAGAAATTATCACTTTTAAGTAGACCTGCCTAAAGTCTATGTGTTAAGTAGCCTCGTGTTGTCTGTTTTCCCTCATTGGTCTGTATTTCAGCGGGGTTAGTAATTTGAGCTGCATGTTTCAGCCATGTTTGGAGACTCAATAGACGATCACTGATCGTCATGTTTTAACTTTCCAAATACACAAGATTTGCCCATGACTAGCATCTTTTTTTATTTTTAATATAATTTTTGAATTACAAGCATAAATTTGATGCATTAGCAGTGAGAACGTTGCTTCTGTTTTTAAGAAAAATGCTGACATACTGCACCCCTGCACTGGTGTCTTATGGGAGGCTAATAACTTGCCAATATGAATCATCTGACAGGTTAAGATAAGGGTTGTGATATAGCAAAGCTAGAATAGTTTGAATCATTCATTACCATCATCCTCCCTGTTTCTTTTTTTAAGAACTACATGTAACTTCTCTTTGTGCTTGCTAGTGCCATTAAAATCCTGTATCTGCAAATTTCTCTCATAGGGTTTATTAGAGACTGAAGGGTATGAACGAACAGCAGCAAAGAATGGCTGCAGTGGGAACTGACAAGGAACTCAGCGACCTCCTGGATTTCAGTGCGGTAAGAGAGTGGGAGAGCAGTCTGGGTGGTTTTGGGTGGCAGTGGTAGGTGGGTGGCACTGGGAGAAAGAGCTAAAGAGAGTGCGATACAGGTCTGGGTATAGGGGCAGAGGAGAGCTGGAGGTCTGAATGAGAGAAGTGGGGAAAGGGGCGTGGAAAGAAACTTAGTAGGAAACTTAATTTCTTAAAATCTGCAACAGAAAACCTGAAATCTTTTTTATAACATTAGGTTGTGTGAGCTCAAGTTATTTCCATCCCTCATTCTTGGCATGCAGAGGTAGTGCTGATTACATCAAAGCATGGCAGGTAAAATATTGCTATACCTCAGGGTGACTGGTGAAAATGAATTCAGGTTTTAAATATAGGTTACTCAATTATGTAGGTGATGTAGAGATACAGCAACAAGGAAGTGGATCCTTACTGAAATGAACTGGTGTCCACTATAAAATGTAAATAGTGAATCAAGAACGACGGCAGGAGATGGTGGAAATAATTTCACCCCTGTTCGTCTTGTTAACAGAATCTGAAGGGGGGGGGTAATAATGTGATGTATGCGCAGGCAGCTTCTGCATTTGTTTTTGTCATATTTTTAGTCTTTAGGAAGACATTTTCACAGAGATGCTTTCAGAGCTATCCTCCAGACATTATCTACAAAGTGGATAGAGGTATTCTGTTCAGCTTTATTTACCTGTGTTTCATTTTGTTTTGAAGCCCTTTGTTGAGCTTTACGCTGACATAAACATCTCATAGGCCCAATGGAGCTGTGTTAGTTTTTGCTCCTAAATAAATTGAGGAGCTGGTGAGGCTAAATTGCCAGCTCTGGGTAATTAATATATATGGGGCACAATAGCTAATTCTAAACTGTGACTCCTAATAAATATTGTCAGCAGAATTAATGTCCCATGAGATTTCTTTTGATAAACTACAGTTGATAAATACTGAAGTGTTGATATCATTACAAGAGTCATTGAGGGCTTTAACACCAGGGAACAGCAGGACTAGCTTTATTTTAGTGTTTTGTTTTGTTTTTTCTTTTTTGTTTTTTTGTTTTTTTTGTTTTTTTTTTTTTTTTTTTTTTGGAAATGCATTGATGTGCATTATTGGTAGAGCTCCATTATAAAGACTTGCACGATTCAGTTAGCTGCTTCGTTAATGTAGTCATATTATCTGCCACACCATTGGTATTTAAAGGAAGTCTTACCCCATGAAAGAAAAACACTCCTTGTTGTGAAGGGGGGTTTGTGGGAGGCTCTCATTAAACAGTTGGGTTTGTGTTAGAAAAGCTCAGATTGATCAGCTGCCAGTTTGTATCAGCAGATGTTCCGTCTAAATGTGACATTCGTAATATGGGTGAGGAACTGTCAAACATTGTACAAACAAATTTCCTCCTCTATGTTTATTTGCTGGCTAGTCACGAAAATGCACGCTTGATTGGACGTGGAATAAAGCTACACATGTCAGAGATATCTGCAACCAAATGTAATGGAAACAAAGATGGTTTCCAAATCGGTTGTTGGACTGGTTTAGACTGTTCAAAAAAAAAAAAAAAAAAAAAAAAAAAAAAAAAGATCATATGTGGTAGTGGCAGATTGTGTTATGTTGTCCTACTTTCAAAAAGGTTTGCTTTGTACAGTCGAGTACGTCACTGAAAGATACCACACAGCAGATATTTAGACCACACCGTGGTAAAGCCCACAGTGGCACGCTGACAGAACCCATGGCCTCATCAAAGTGTTTTAGAAGTTTAAGTATAGTATACTTCTGGACCTCTGGTCTTTATGTCTCAGATATGTCTGAAAGGTTTAATTGCAAATGCTGTACATTTGCTTTGGCAAAAACGTGCCTCTTTATTGGTTGATTTACAATAAAGAGATTACATGTTTTTGAAATGTGGTATTTTGTGAATAAGGACTTGAATGCTTATAATGTTTGATAGTCTGTACCAGGATGTTATGCTGTTGTCAATCAATGGTTAAATCAATGTTTTTCCAATAGTATCTCACTTTAGACTGATCCAAACCTGAAGGGCCTGTAAGGGGAAAAAAACATACAACAGCTGAACGACATGTGTGTGTGATGTCATTTATTGGTAGAAATAGGATGTGTGAAGTGTGCCATCCTTTGCTTTGTTATTTACAGTATCTTTCCTCTTTTGTCTTGTAGATGTTCGCGCCTCCAGTAGCCAACGGGAAGAACAGGACAATGACACTTGCCAGCAGTCAGTTTAGTGGATCAGGTAAGTTTTTCAGCTCAATGCACAAACCTACACTAAATCTCATGGCAGGGGTGATGTTTTGTCTGCACTGTATGTCTCGGCAAATGTTGGGTTTTATTTTAGCTGAGCATGTGATTTTAACTGACATTACTGTGGCTATGTGTATGTTTTGGCAAAAGCAACAATATACTAATTTAATATTAAGAAATGTATGTATTACCTAAGCATTAAAAGGTTAGCTTGCCCGAATCCCAATTTTTTTCCTACACAACCCGTGTGTTATCTAGCATGCAGACAGTTTCATTTTTGTTTGCCCAGATTTTGAGATCTCTGCCACTGCCTTTATAGCAGAGGTTAATTTTATTTGTGGTGCTCAAAGCTTTACAAAATTGAGGAAATGGTTGTGCTTGTATTTGTTTATCCTACACTGATTGTAATAGATTGAGTAGTGTAAGTAATTTTTGAAGAAATTACCGTTTGGCAAAAAGCTGCAGCTTCCTCTAGGCCTGTTTATGTGGTGATTCCTTGATTGTTATCTAAATAGAAAAAAATCCTTTCAGACTACTGTTCTTGGCCTTTTAACTGTCCTGAATGTAGCATCGGCACATCTTTGAGAAACAAAAAAAATTGACTGCGCCTTTAAATCTTTCCAGGCCGAGAATATTTTTGTATGAAGAATTGAAACTGTGAGAAGATTTATTAATATCTCTCCATGAGTTTTATTTAACAACCTATTAGTCTTTATTTCAACATTTTAAAGTGCGAACTAGCCGCCATTTAACCCCCTCAAGCACCTGAAGCTTATGAGTGAGCTTTTCTCTCTTCCTGAATGTTATTAGTAAGTTGTATTACTTTCGTTCCTCTGTCACCCTGCCAACCTGGCGTGTGAAATCGAGTCACACTCCCCAGTGTTCCCCAGAGTGAGAACTTGGCCACTGAGGAACAAAGACAAAAAAGGGGGCTTATGGACTTGAAACGACTCCCCCACCCTGAAGTGTAAAACACTCCTCCCCCAACACAGCACAGGGCTCTTACCCCCACTGATCTGCAGGAAATGGCTTGAGCCCGAGACAATGTCCCTCACCCCCAGCTCGCAGCCTCTTAAACTGGCCCAGCATGCAGAGAGTGGCCAGAGTGGAAGAGAGAGCTTGTTGAATAGGGATCAGCCCGAGGAAGGCAGGATTCTGTTTGTTTCTATTACAGCAGGCAATTACTAAGCAGTGAGGAGTTAATTCCTTCCCCCCTCCTCGTGTCCTAAAGTGTGGCCCTTGGTCATTGACACCCATTTTAATGCGATACTTCAAGCTGTCAAATTTAACTTTGGGAGATCTACAGGTACCCTCTAATAGCACTTAAGAGTCAAAATGCTAACATTCGCCCAGGGGTTTCTTATAGATCAGTGTCATGTTATAACTTGTTTAATACGTAGGATACACTCTCTCTGCATAAGGAAGAAAACTCATATAGACAGTCAGGACATATGAGGCATATAATTATAATTTTTTATATATATATATTTGTGTGTGAGTGTATGTATGTAATGCCTGGATTTGTCAACAGGACCATATTTTGAAACCCAGCCCAGACCAAAACACTATATGGCTAGAGGCAAGGACACCTGTTTATTATAGAAATGATGACCATTAAAGAACAATGTCCGCCTATGACGTCACTTAGGCGGCTTGTATATTCAAGGCCCCAGCAGCGCGGGAACGGTAGTGGGCAGCCTAGTGACCCACCAGACCACCACTATTCATCAACACAAAAGTGCTCAGAGGGGTGCTAATTGCATTAGGCGTCCTTCTCCCTTCCTCAGTGGCCAGAGTGTGTGTGTGTGTGGGGGGGGGAGGGTGTGTCGAGTAGAGTGGAGTGGAGGGGAGAGGAAAGAGGAGAGGATTGGCAAGAAGTGTGGGATGTTTGAGAAGTAGGGGAGGCAGAGTGTGATGGTGTGTGGTGGGAGCTGGCCAAACCCACAAGCCTTCAGGCAGGCGTCCCCTCTGTCACCTTTGCAGCTGCTGGCAACGTCTCCAACCCCCTTCACACACATACAAACACACAAATACACAGGACGCGACATGCTCGCTTCCCTGAGATCACAACAAACAACACTGTGAATTTACACATGTGGTCTCCCGCGCTGGCTAGCTGACTAGCTATGTGTTTGACTTATGCACTCTCAGTTGTATACCTACACACGGCTGCAGTATTGTGTCATATATTTCTCTGTGCATTTCTCTGTGCATTAGTGAGTTGTAGTTAGAAAATATAAGCCCTCAGAAAGAGGAAATCTCAAAGGAGAGTGGCTTCCTTCTTCAACTAAATTAGATGTTTTCAGAGCCTGCAGCCGTAAGAAGGCTTTGTGGCTTAGAAAATAAATATTTTTTCTGGGCTCTGGTTGTGAGTCAGTATTTGTCTTCATTCACACTAGCCATGTCAAACTCTAGATGGATGTGATATGCTTCCAGAGAACGTGTATATTTAACTGGTGGATAATTCAGAGTATTTTAAGTCCTAACCTTGTTTTCCCATTGACTGTTCAAAATTTAATCTCTTACTTCACTTAAAGCTATATGTAGCTCCCATTTGATAAGAAGCATTCGTCTCTGTTATGGACTTAAGGGGCACGGCCAGTTTCACCAGTTGAACTGTAAATTAATTCAGTTTTTCTTCAGTGTAGTAATGCTCCTCCATTTTTATAATTGTCCATTGTTTGAGAAATTTGTTAGTTAGCATGAGCTACAGTGCTCAAGAACTCTCTTTGTGTAATCTGAGATGTCCTGTAAGTATGAATTGCATACTGAGAGGATACATTGACATTAATCATTTAGTCCTAAATGCTATTTAGATTTTGTACAGCACCTTTTTTCCCCCCTTACAATTAGTATCAAAAAATGTGGAAATGTGTTGTTACAGATGGATAAACATTTTAATGCATTCATCAATATTTGTAATCAAAGGCACTGGAATCATGTGTTTCAGAGTTACTCGTCTGTTAGTTAAAGTTCATAAATTTAAACCATTTGTGTTTTTATCCATGGTTAAAAAAAGATTGTTGAACCACTGGAAGCTTCTTTTCTGCTTCTAGCAATATAATATAAAAACAGCAAAAAACTGCTAGCTGTCACTTCACCCAAGGAGGTCTGTTACCGCTGCTACGAAAGTATCACACCATTGTGTGTCAAGATAATCAATTGCTGGGATTTTTAAAAGGCATCTACAGTAGCTGATAATAAAAGTGTGGTAGCTTCAAGTTCTTTTTATTTTCCAAACAAAAAATATGAAAAGTGGGTTTCATAAACAGATTGAGTAAAAATGAAATTAGGACATAAAGAACTGAGTTTGTCCTATTAAATTTAATAGAGAATTCAGACTCTTTAACTGTTAGAGCCAACTTTTTAGGTCACGGGCAAAGGGTTGTTTTAAAACAAAGGGCTATAAATATTTTTACTGGCCAAAATAATTGATGTAGTAGTACATCACCGACCCACTTTAAATGGTACATATCTTGTTTTTACAATTAGATTTTAAAACTTGCTTGTGCAAGAGCAACATGGCAACATACCCAGCAGCCAAATGTTATCTCAAATGTAGTGGCCAGTGTAGCATGTGACCCTAACTGAAAGTTTTTTTTTTTGTTTGTTTGTTTTTTTAAAAGAGCATTTGAAGCATGGTTGGTCAGTTAAAAGCCCATTATACATTATTTTATCATTTTGGTTGCCTGTGGTGACTGTCAATTTGCATTTGGTATTACACATGACAAGAGATTAACAACAATAGAAAGATCTCTCCTCTGGCATAGCTGGGCTCTTCTAGGCTGGCTGAGCGTCAGTGTCACCTCAGCAGCTCTCCACCTTGTTTTAATTGCCTTCGAGTTA
Organism: Seriola lalandi dorsalis; assembly: GCF_002814215.2. NCBI lineage: Eukaryota > Metazoa > Chordata > Actinopteri > Carangiformes > Carangidae > Seriola > Seriola lalandi. Next base: position 1,467,369 of record NW_019524906.1, read on the forward strand.
ATTACTCCAGTAAGTGTGAAACAATGTTGTCAGACTTCTCCTGCACAGCCGTGCTTTCACTCTCTCCTCTGCACCCCCACTGGCCAAATGGAGGCTCCATAGGTGGATGAGTGGTGTATTGAAAATAGCGGTGAGGATTATGAACTTACTCTCCACCTCTACTTGTTGTCTTGGTGGTAGGCCTACTCAATGCAGGTGATTATTGACAATGATATGATGTGATTTTGCAGGTAACCTACTATATTTTTATGTGTTTAATACATATAAAAATACTTTTGATTTAACAGCAGTTTTGGATGAAGCTAGAGCGTCTTCAAGTGGAGAAATGAGGGTGTTTGAGTTAAAATAGATTCATTCATAGCTAGGCTAGAAACAGACTACCTCATTGTTGGTGCCTCTTCTCTGAAGAAGATTTTTATCTTGCTAATTTGGTATTACTTCTCCTGGCACCAAGCTTTGGCTAAAGTGTCTTCATGCAAAGTCTGTCATCTTTATTTAGCGATGAGCCCATCACCAGTGTCCTGTGCCATTGGACATGGTTGATGGTGGTGCAGCGCTTTATTAGTGCTGTGGCCTTTCAGCAGGGCCGACCTGACAGTGAGCGAGGCTGATCTTTTGAGGTCCCCTCTCCTCCCTGTTTGCCTGATTCTCCATGCCACTGGCATCAGCTCCATAGATCACGGCTGTCGCAGCGTGTGTAGGTGCTTGCACCGCTCTGTTAGTCTCATCACTCATTCTCACTCGTCAGCCAGGCTGCTGATCTCGCCCAGACCCCTCTCACTCTTGTTCCTTCTCTCTCCCTCTGTCTCTCTTTTTCTCTCTCTCTCTCCCTCTCTCTCTCCCTCCCCCTCTCTCGTCCCCTTGCTTTCTCCTTCCACCCGCTCACTCTCTCTTTTGCTTTCTCACACACATTTTTTTAATTAGGCAAAAATCAAAGACGAAATATGAATATTCATAAGGAAACCACATTAATATGCACAATTATGCAAATCAGCATGCAATTAAGCCTTGTGTCTCCAGAGAGCCTGGATAGCATTAGTGCATAAGACAGGGAGAAGGGGATGATGGGGGTATTTTGGAGTTTTCTGCTCCACCAGTCTTTTGGCTGTGTTTTTCCTTTGTGCCACACATCAGTTCTTTCTTTACCTAAAACATAGTGGTTCATGTTTTGTCTTTACACATTTCGTTTTTGTGTTATTTTATGTGTTTTGTATTTGTCAAATCGAGTGAGTTGAATTTAAATGTGGTTTAGATGACATTATATCCTCTTGGATTACATTAGGGATATTAATGGTTAATTTTCTGATATTCAATGACCGTAATGAACACTAATGGATACACTGAGTAGCATTTCCTACGTGGTTTTCCCCAGAAATGGTTTAACATTGCATTGCATCTTGAATGCGACAGCAGCGTCTTTGATCAATAGTGATGCTCTATCCTGGCTTGTGCAAGCCCATTGTGGCCACTTAAGGATATCGAATGTTGAGAGTACGGCATTGTGACGAGTTCCCTTGATATGACTCCAGCATCAGGGCATCTCTATATATCTGTAGTGACACATAGGATAATAATTATGTGTTCTCACTTGGTGATTGCTAATATTCTTTCACAGTATGAGCCCAACCTGCCTTTTGATTCTGTCATATTTAATTCAGACTAACTTCCTTGAGTCCCTACCTGTCAATCTTAACACTGTCTTTTGTTTTTTCAGCACTAGATGAGCGCAGCGGCTCTGGGTCTTGGGGCTCAGCAGAACAGAACAGTCCCTCTTTCAGCCAAGGACGGGTAAGATCTAAATACACACACACTCGCACTCTTTAGTTGCCCATGATTTTAAGTTTGGAGATCTAAGCATTAACACCAGATGCCATGATATTGTCACACACTCGCACATATTCGGTTAAGCACTCTGCCATGGATGAACATATATACGCACGCACGCACACACATGCACACGCCCTCTCCCCCAGCCACCACAACAGCTTTGTGCTGTTTTCCTGCCGTGTGCCATGTTTGATTTGAAGTGGTAGTTTTACTTTCTACCTAATAACCTTGGCTCAGGATCCTGCATTGGCAAGCTCTCTGGTAGCCCAGAACCTCTGTGGAAGCCCACCAGTAATTGCAGCTTCACATCCGCCGTAACTGTCTTGGCACAACTCTTGTGTAAATACAAGGAACAGGGGGTGAAATAGATGCAGCGGGCTTTGATTACCACAAGTTGATAATTAAGAAAGTCGGTTTGAATCCCCCGAGCTGATGCAGATTTGTTTGGCATGGATCCTGTTAGTTAGACAGAAAAGCAGAGGGAGGGTAACTGCTAAGCCATATAGGTGTGCTTAAAAGATAGGGATGGCCATAAAGAGTGGTTATCATTTAGGTTTGTGTATTTGTTCAAATGTATATACCTAATATTAATGCCTGCATGTTCTTTATTTCCATGTTTCTTTGCCTTTTAAGGTTAATCATGTTGTCTTGTTTGCCATTGTTCCTATAGGGCTATGGAGAAGGATCCCACTACAATGAACATGAAGGCTTGTCCTCTCCGTTCATCAGTTCAGGGATCGCAGGTAAGCTCTTTTTTGCTCTTTTTGAGTAATTTTTCACAAGTGACTCTTATGTGGTTAAAAAAAAAAAAAAAGCCTTGATGAAATTTTTTGTAGCACTTTAGCAAAATGAGTGTATAAATTGGGTAAATTTACTGCTCAGTGCCAGAGGAAATGTTGCTTTGTCACACTCCAGTTTTAAAATAAACATGTTGATAATGGCCAATTCGACTGTTGTGCATATTTTGTTATGACCACAGAATTGTTTTCTTTGTGGCAAAATGTATATGTGTGTCTACATGCATGTATGTGCATGTGTGTGTGCCTGTGTTCATTCGTTGAGTGTTGGGGATGTTAGGGCACTGAAGCAGAAACCTTCCCTAGGGTTTTTTTCTGGCAGGCGGCTTTATGCAGCTGAGCGTACTGAAAAAGGGGAGAGTATCTCTGGACTTTCTGTACTTTAGAAAACCTAGTTTTCATTTGTTTTAGCACACATCAGTGCCTCTTAATGTGTGCAAATAGCTCAGGGTTTCACTCCTTCAAACGATCTTCTCTTTCATCTTACAGGTAAAAATGAGAGGCCACCGTACCCTCCCTTTGGAAGCCAGGTATGTTACCATTTTTCTAATTCCTTTCATTTAACTACGAGGATATGCCGTTAGTGAGTGATAAATTCATGTAATGTGTCAGTGTAAAGGAAGCCCTGTTTTCTCACTTCTCTTTTCAGGTTAAATACTTTGAATTAACGGTCTTCATTTCCTAGAACAGAAGCTGTTTGTTTGTGCTGTGCTTTCCCACGCCCCTGTATGTATTATTAGTAAGACCTTGTCTTTCTGTCTTGTCCTAGCCTGGTTTTCTTCCCAGCGACATAGCAATGCCCAGCCCAGATGCCATGTCCCCCTCTGGCCTGAAGTCTGGCTCCCAGTTTTACCCATCATACCCCAACAACCCTAGGAGAAGGCCGCCTGAGGGAGGCATAGGTAAGATAGACATTGGGCATGTGGCACCAGTAATTTCTTCCTCTGTTTTTATTTTCCGCCATTCCCCTACCTTGATAATCTACTGATTATTATTATTTTCTTGATTGTTCGGTCTATAACATGGCAGGAAATGAGCATCACAATTTCCTAGAGCCCAAGGTGATGTCTTCAAATAGGTTGTTTTGTCTCACCAATGGTCCAAAAGCCAAAGATGTCAATTTTGATGGCTAAGAATACCAGCAAATGAAAACATTTGAGAGGTTGGAAGGAGCAAATTGTCATTTCTGCTTAAGAATGGCCTTAAACTATTCTTTTTTTTTTTTCAACATTTTTTACAGTAATAAAAGACTAATTGGTTTAGCAGTACTTACCTCTACAATTTATGAAATTGTTGGAGCATAGTTGTGAAATTGAGCTACTAGACCGAAAGTGCATTTCTCATCTTTTGTGTAAACATTTTTGAACAGTTGACAGTTGTGCTTGACTCTTCTTTTTTTTTTTTTGTTGTTGTAATTTTTGTGAACATATGACAAATCTTTTCAAAACAAAACCGTGCACAGATGACTGCACAGCATCATTTCATTCACACTGACATGTACATACAGATTGGCATGGAAGGGTGCTGTTGTGTGTTTTCTGGTTTTTGTTCTGCAGTTTAAATTAGAGCAAGCGCAGGTGAAACTGCACCTGAACTGACATAACATTGACATATGTGTCTTTGCTGATTTTTTTTTTTTTTTTTTTTTTTTTTTTTTTTCTCTCTCTCTCTCTCTTTCACCTTTCTCTGTGTCTCCACCGCCTGTATGTAGACACCCAGCCAAAGAAGATTCGGAAACCCCCTGGCCTGCCGTCCTCGGTGAGAGCTTATTTCTGCTCGCCTTCACAGCTCACAGCCAGTCTTTCTCTCTCTTTCTCTCTCTCTCTCTCTCTCTCTCACTCTCTGTCTCTCTCACTCTCTCTCTTTCAGTACACACACTTGCTGCACACCGACACATACACACTGCTTTCCCCACTCTGCTTGAGCAGTTCTTTGACTGACAGGGGTAAAGATCCTCTGCTCAGTCAAACTCTGTGAGCTGACAGTCAGGCAACTCAGGCCCCAATAAACATCATCACTGTGGTTGTCTCTACACTACACTCAAGTGGTTTCAAGTGGTGTTCAGGGTCTGGTTGTCATGTAGACGAGCAACTTTATACGATTTTGAGGTACTTCGTCAAGTCTTGTAACTGGAATTATACGATTTGGGAGGACACAGAGATAATGGATTTGTGGAATAAAGATGCAGATGTTTCAGGCAGTCGAGTGCATGAGAGGCCCAAGTAGGTTTGATTCTAATAGCTGGTTCAAATTTGGATCCAGTTCAAAGTTGGTACTAAGATACTTGGATTTGTTATGCCCAGTTTTACCAAGCTCTTATTGAATCCTATCTCTTCTCTCTTTTTACATTAGCACAGGACAATGTAGAGACCATTCAGGAAGTTGTTGACTAAATAGCAGATATGTAATCTCTCTGGCAAAACTTTCACTTCTTTGAATAACAATCTTGTAGTTTTAGTTCCTAAATATTAAGTTATTTGTAATGTGTGTTCCTTAAAGATCAATCTAAAAAGGTTTAGTGGATTTGACACTGGATTCAACAGAGCACTATTGAACCCCAATCCTAGGTCCAAGCAGTTTGGAAGTATCCTTTGATTTACTGTACCAAGTGTCACATTTTGTCAGTGGGCCCAGAATTCCCAGCAGCTGATGCAGCCTGTGTGTTGATGATGGCAACCACACATAGCTGGAAACACTAGTCACTGTTACATGTTTGAGTATGTACTGAATGAATCTCACTGTTGGTTTAAAGCGACTTGACAAAGAATTGAATAAGGCTGCAGTTGCCCACATCATGCCCATTTATAGTTTATTTTTACAAGCTAAATTTGAGTCTTGTGTGCTGATTACCAGCTTGTCCTTCCATACAGTTTCAGCAAGTAGATCAAAGATGACTCAGAGGCAGTTTGGTCTACTTGAATACCACATAGCATTTTCAACATAACAGTAACTCCTCTTAATATTTTGCTCTTCATTTACCTGAAACAACTGACACATTACTTTTTACGATAGCAAACATGATATTTCATGTCAGAAGGATCCTGCCATGCAGTAGCCTGTGTTAATGTTGCTATTAGAGCCCAGTCTTGCTGCTTGAGCTGCCACTGGGTCATCAATATGAAATACTGCCATTGCACAAACATTTTCTGTAACCCAGTCCCTTGCGCTACTGTAGTTCTCAGATGACAAGAGTGACCCAAAAAATAAACTGGATATGGAACCTTTGCATCTCTGCTCTTGTGGCATCCGTGTTTCAGTACGGTGCCTTGAAGCAGCACACCAGTAACACAAGCAGAGGAAAACAAGAGTAAGACAAGTTGTTATTGACCAGTTGTAAATATTTGCTCTGATTGTGGAGGTCATGTTCTAAAAGTTAAAGAAATATAAAATTTCCTTGGTCAAATACCTGTTCATTAGTCCCGTCTTTGCCCCATGATTTCATTATTCTAGTAAATGTTGCACAAATTTTGATTAAAAAAAGTTCAACTCATGCCAATGCTGATTTATTTTTTAATGCACAGATGAAGTAAATTCAAAGGATTTATATGGCTGACTAGGGTTAGAAATTACAGAGCCATGGATGCTTTATGTGGCAGGAAATGAAGTCGAGCATTAGTTAGTTATAGTGCTGTGATCTGACTCTTAGTTTGAGATAAAGTTGCAACAGATGCAACTACTGTAGCGGGCTACATTGATTAGTTGGGTTCATATCAGATCGACCAATAGTCAGAGACGGATCACAAGTGGACCTGGTGAACGATCTGCTTAATCAATTTCTTGATTCACTGTACAATGAGGCAAAAAAATCTGTTTTGTTTTTTGTGACGTCGGTGCTGTCCTCTACCTGCGGGTGTTGTCGTGTTGCAGTGGCTGCCGACACCTCTGTGTGTAGACACGCTTCGCCATGGTGATGACATCACAGAGATTTGAACGTGAATAGTTTGTGGCCCTCTCTTTTTCACTGTCTGAACCTCAGTCATTCCCCACAGTGTGAACGATGGCCGCGTGGTTTTAGTGCAAATGAGATGTCTGTGTGTGAACCCCCCTCCCCCATTTCACCCAACCCTCCGCCTACGCTTCACCACATGATGGCCTGGGTGGGCCTCCCCCTGTGAGTGACCCAGTTGTGAGGCGCAGTGCTTGCGAGGCCTCTTAGCCCCGTGTCTGAGCCCAGATTAATGACTGCCGATGATGATCCTGTGGTCTGTCCTCCCTCCCACACTCCCTCTCTTCCTGCTTCTCTTCGCCGCCCCTTCAACATACTCTTCTTTTTCTCTTTATCTACTTTTGTCACTTAAATCATGCTGCTGTAAATCAGTAAATGGACAAATAACAGCAGCACTGTAAAGGCTGTTTTCCCATTTCCCCTCAAGCTGCCTGACTTCTGTAACCCACCAATGCCTGTACACAAGATCCTTGCCCTAACCCTGTGAACCTACAGCCCCTCTCATCGGCAACAATCAGACACATGAAGGAACTTCTCTTCTGCCCCCTAGTTGTCCAGTATACTAACCACAAAACCCTTGTGGTTGAATAAAGTGCTTTGAGGTTAGGTTGATGTTAATCTTCATCTACTCCCCACCCCTTGCCACAACCCATGTTTTTCTAGTGTAGAGACCTTTACATGGTCATAACCTGAATTACATTAAACCCCTATTAGTTGAGGATTTTACCCTAGAAATCCCCTTTCTTCCTGAGAATACAATTATCCAGCAGCACCAGTCATTGTGTAGTTCTCTGTTCCCATCTAGAGCAGCAGGATTCACTCGACATTGTTCCCCGTGAAAGAACAACTCAAAGCCTATTGTTAAATGAAGCCATCTCCGTCATGTTTTCCCCTGAATTAACCGTGATCATTTTAAATCCCTTGTTTCCTTCACACTCCCCTGGCCATATCAAGCTTTGTTTAAGTCATTTAGATTACCTTCTCCTGTCCCCCGTCAACACCCCTTATCTCTCTACCCATTTCATAAATCATCAGGGCCTTCATTTTTTTCCCTTCAATCCTCCCCCTTGCCCCTTTACCACCCCCTACCCACTGCACTCTCTCCATCTCTCTCTCGCTCGCTCGCTCTCTCTCTCTCTCTTGCTGACTGGATCCCAGCCCCCATCTCTCTCCCTCTCTTCGCTCCCTCTCCTCAGCCCAGCTGCCTGTGGAGTTGGATATGGTCCAGGAACAGGCAGATGGCTCTGTAATTAGAAGTGCATCTCTCCATTCCCTTTCCACTTCTCCCTGTTAAATCAAATTACAGAAAAAATCCCTTCTCTGGATTAGCATTCTTTGCAGCATAGCCTCAATTCTCTTTCTCTCTTCCTCTATCTGCCATGTACTACAGAGGAGGAGAGAAAAGATGAACTGAGTGGTGACTGATGGTGTCAAGAAACTGAGGGCTTCTCATGTCCATCTTCAGTCTGTGGCTTTGGAGGCGCAGCATCCATTTTTGTTAGCAATATGCAGAGAGGATGTTTGACTCTTTAAGGTGCTAATATAAAATGTCCAGTTTCATCGGAGCTGATCATATCCATGTTTTCTAGTTCTCTGTTGATGCCATAGAGAATGTGATAGTGCTAGTTTGAGGGTATTGCTAGTGGAGTGTGCATGGGTGTGTGTATGTGTGTGTGTTGGCCCACTGAATGCATGGTATGTGTGCGAGCTGATACCGAATGTGCTCTAGGGAGGGGCTGCAGGCCAGGCAGTGCGATGTCACTGGGGTCCTGGGAGCTAGAGGAAGTGCTCACTGTGCACTGGGATTCAAGCCGTCGCTGTGCCCAGCATGCCATGGCCGCTGTGTTCTCCTCCACAGGCGAGGAGCCGGCCTGCCTGCACCGCCGGCAGACTCCCTCTTGCCATCTTGTGGCCACTTAAAGCTAGTGTTTTCTCCATAGCAAAGATAGGGTGGATTGATTCATTACTACTTTGTCTCTCATGATGCTCGAGGTGACATAGGAAAACTCTTTTAATCCAGAATCATAAAATATCTATTTTCAAGTTTAAAGTAGTTATTGTAGAAATCATGAACCAACTGCGCACTGTCTGCATGTTTGTTTAGGTGTATGCTTCCACATCTGGTGATGAGTACACCAGAGACAATGGAGGATATCCTGGTGCTAAGCCTGGAGCTGTCTACCCTGGCTCTTTCTACATGCAAGGTAACTTTTCACAAAATTTCACTGGAATGATTTTGTTTTCTGCAATATTTTCTGTCAAGCTGTTTTCATATTTGCAAATGTGTCTCCACTTCTCTTAGAAGACCCCTGGTCATCTTCTGGCTACTCGGCCATGCTGGGCAACTCTCCACACATTGGACAGCCAGGCTCCTTCTCCGCAATTAACCCGCAAGACAGGATGGTGGGTAGAAACAGATTCAGTCACATTCCTGTCTTCCTGGTCATCTTTTTTTTTTTTTCTTTTTCACCTTTATCTATTGCTTTCTTTACAATAGCTCATATCTTCTATTGTTGCTTGTAAGGAAATTGAACTTGAATGTATAAATAAACATTGAGATCAAAGATTTTAGCATCTGCTCTGCTGAAGTGTCATTTCCTATACCTATCGTCTGAGATGTATACATTTATTTATCTGTTAACACACTGAGTAATTAAAGCTAAACTTCCATCCCATTATGAAGCTGATAAGATTTTTCTTTTTTTTTTTTCTGTGAGCGATGTATGTGCCTTATGAAGCTGCTTGTATCCCTTCTCCAGAAGCGTCAACCCCTGCCTCTGTCCCCACAGAACTATCCTCTGCACGGCAGCGAAGTCAATGGCTTCCACTCAGCCCCCACCACCTACAACCACACACCCACCATCAACGGAGAAGGCATTATGGGTAAGGAACTGCTAAAATGAACTCATCACACAAGTATCTTGGTAATGTCTGTCACTGATTCAACTCCCTGGTCATGTAATTTTTTTTTTTTTTTTTCTGCGAAAAACAAATTAGCAGGTCATCTGACTCATATTACTTATTTTGTCTCTGCAGCCAACCGAGGCACCACAGCTGGCAGTTCAGGAGATGAAATTGGGAAGGCTCTTGCCTCAGTGAGTTCTTTTCTCTTTGTTGGTTTTTTTAAATTAGTGCTGGGCAATAAAACAATTACGACAGTTTTCGACAGGATTTTATTTTCTCTGACAAAGTGACAATGTGATATTGTCGGGCGATTCTTGTGAAGAAAGAACAAATAAGTGTGAATTCAACTTAGGATGACGATGATGCTAACAAAATATTCCATCATTGGTTTATTGTTTTTGTTTTTTCATGGTTTGATTCAAAACAGATGAAAGCCCATTGTAAAACATATTGAAGACACATCCCAACAGTGAAGTCTAAAGACCTAATATTTGTTGTATACTTTAATATCATATCATACATTGTATTTTCAATATCTCTGGATATGCAATTGGTTTTAAACCATACAAACAATCCTCAAGTTTGGCAGATCTACAACAAATGAAGCTGGGAGCTCAAACTTTTTCAGGTTGATGAAAATATTACCTTTGCCCAGTAAGACTTATTTGTCTGTTTAAATAAACTCTTTCATTCTAATATTTAGAGTTTCATGACAAGGTATATGAGTGATTAGTGAAAAATATTGTATGAAGTAGGAAATATTACATTGATGACATTTTTGCCATATCTTGCCCAGTAGTAGTTTGAATTGTTTGGCTTAATACTGAAAATACTGAAAAGCATTGCTGTGTTTTCTAAAGGCATAACATTGAGATGTTTTGGCTATTTCTTTCAGATTTACCCATCGGACCACAACAGTAATAACTTCTCCTCAGCTCCGTCTACTCCTGGATCTCCTCAGGCCATCGCAGGTACAGTTCAGTCCTCGCATACAGATAATATAAGGGTCATTACTACCCGGTTTCGATGTAAGATTCCTGACAACCTGAGAGCTATGTACATTTTGCCAGTTCAGAGAAAGAGGGTAAAACTACCCTCTTTTGTTCCTATCTTTAACTCTACCATGCAACCATCCGTTTTGAATAATATATTAGTTTCAGCCACAGAATACCAACATTAGACCAATTCATTTACATTGTTCAGTTTGAGTGCAACCTTTTTCTTGGCACACAAAAATGAATCAGCTGAACTTCTTGGAGCAAAAATGATCCTCTGCGTGTTAAATGTTCTTTAGCACAGAAATGTGTCTGCAGCTCCATCTGGTGTAAAGTTAAATTAACACTAAACACTATCCCAATATTTCTCACAGCAGGAGCTCAGTCTCAGTGGCAAAGACCAACCACACCCAACTATGAAGGGCAACCACATCCACTGGTATGTTAAAACATTTTTCTGTTACATCAAAGTCATTTGGAAACATGGAGTTGCCGTAATATATTCTACTAGCCTTTATGTGCTTATTTTATGAGTTGAAATGTTACTGTTTAAATCATTAAATCAAAACTACCCTGTTTATATTTATTAGCTGTTTCTTGGACTTGTATTTTGTCCTGTTGATATCATATATAAGTGCGCGTTTCTTGTATTTATGTAGCAGAATAAAATGGAGGATCGTTTGGAGGAGGCCATCCATGTACTGCGTAGCCATGCTGTGGGCCAGGGCCCTGGCTTAGAGGGCGCCCACTCTGACATGCACAGCCTGCTGTCTTCAGTACACAACGGGGGCCTCGGAGGCCTCTCTCCAGCTTTTCCCAACGCCAGCCTTGCCCTCAGCAACAGACATCCTGCTATGGTGAGTCACCTACTCCACCAGACTTTTGATGGTATATGACCACAACATGAGGCAAACAAGAGTGTTCATTTGTGTTTTTGGTTAATTTTATCACACCCATAACATGTATAAAGTTATTTGCAAAGACTTTGTGGTCACACTGTCAGAGTGGAGATTCAGATTTGTTTGGGGGGAATTCTGTACACGCACATCCCATCAGCCTCTGCTGAAGAAACTGTCGGTATAAGGGTTGAGAAAAAGATACTATATGTTGTTTGTAACATCACTTACAAGAACCTTAACCTGCGCAATATACTTTATTTGATGTAACTTTGTAAAAATTTGGACTGATCGGGCATATTGATTGATCTTAGTTTTATGTTGCACAACAAATTGCTTTTTAAATTATTTAGTTTTCTGTCCTAGTTAGCCAAAAACTTAAAGCAAAATATATAAAAAAAACAAAAAAAAAAAACAAAACACTGATTCAAAATTGCATTACTCAGAAGTTTATTGCTATGAGGAAGGATGCCTGTCAAACACAGTATAATTTGTGCCATCTGCTGGCCAAAATAAAATTTCAAGCAATTGGAAGTAGAAAGTATTTTCATGCATAATTTTCACTGAGTTGTGTAGCATTGAGTCCACAAAAATATTTGCAAATGAAATGATTAACATTGTTTATTAGCTGCTTTGCAAAGTATATGTATTTGTTTCATTCAGTTGCAGACATGTACCTCTTCCCATAATTTTTTTGATTTTAGCCACGCTGCCTACTTTAGTTGGACCAACACATTTTGTTGGAGGATCCCTTGCAATCTGTTTTGTAGTGGTTCTATTTGTCCTTGTGAGATTCACATCATTGTTCTCCACCTTGATCAACAGGGAGGGAAACATGAGGAGCCCACAGGCCTTCCTCCCAGCAGTACTCTTCTGCACGGTCATCACGCATCTGGACCCACACCGTCAGCTGGCCAGCCAGAAGCCTTTACCAGTAAGTTTGACTCATATGTTTATTTATTTAGCAGAAAATGCATGTTGTTATTTAGTAACATTACATAATAGAAGGTCTTGTATTTTGTGCTGTAATGGTGCTGAAATGAATGATTGGTTTCGCAACAGTTCTAGTGTACATTTCCACTGATTCATAATTTTTCCACCTTAAGACTCAAATGAAATCCCCTCTCCAGAAAAGGGGAGTTTTGATTAAGCCCAGACTTAAGTGCCTTGGAATTGAATTCTCACTTTTCTGTGTTTGTCCCTAGGTCTCCCTGGTGGTATGGCTCGCTCCACACACTCCTCCAGCAGCTCAGACATCAAGAGAGAAGACAAAGATGATGATGATGATGAAAACTCTGTTGGAGACAAGTCTGACGATGAAAAGAAGGACTCCAAGATAGCACGTAGTCGAACAAGGTCAGTTGTCTTTACTTGTTTCCCTGTACTTTTACCCTGCATTTGTGTTTTGACCAGAAACAAAACTGTTTAATAGTGCTGTTTAATTCAAGTGCAAACAATTTTATCCCACAAAGGTGGAGATTCTCTTGTCACAAATGCCAAGTATGAGAATATAAAGGGAACCATTTGATGGTGGAAATATCCGCTGCAAGGTTCCAAATGTCAGCTGTTAGACACTTATAAAAGATAATGTAATTCAATTACTCTTTCCTGTGTGTCCCACTGACGGCTCAGTCTGGGTTAGATGTTTAACAATGTCAAAATCCCCCTCCCTTCATGTCACGTTTTCAGAAAGGAGGCGTTGACCCTCCAGATGCTCTCTGGCCTTTCAGACCAGAAAGATGAGTAAGTTTCTCCAATAGAGAATCAATGTCTTGTGCTTTGTGGGCTCTTACCAGACATCACTCAAAGCACATGTTCATGGCGTTGGTGTCTAAAATGTGAATTTTAATTGGCTGAATAACTGTAGTAAAATATTATGACATTCTGAAGTTCACTAGCCATATGCTGCAAAGGAGGTTTGATATGGAAAACTTGAAAATGAACACAAATCCTTATCTTAAAACACAAAGATTTTTTGATGACGGAAACGGTGCATGCTCCAGCTTATCATGCCTTCCCTTCTTACAATACATAATGTTAGGTACAGCAGCAAACAATGTGCACATAGTGCAGTATACTATTAAAAGTGAACCTGTCTAACTTTCGTGGGGTAAAGATTGCAAATTGATCTTCTGAAATGGGAGATTCACAGTATTCACTTTTATATAGTATAAACTGCTCGCACATCAATTCAGTACAAAAGTTCAGTACTATGGTGTTTGATGGTGTATTTGAAATTTCGTCCTGCCCATGTCTTAATCACTTCATCTCTATTTGTAAGCAGTGTGGACAATGAAGATGACGAGGACGTTCCCCCAGAAGTGAAGATGGAGCGCGAGAGGGAACGGCGAGTGGCTAACAATGCCCGTGAGCGTCTCAGAGTACGGGACATCAACGAGGCTTTCAAGGAGCTTGGGAGGATGTGCCAGCTGCACCTCAGCCATGACAAACCTCAGACCAAACTTCTCATCCTGCACCAAGCCGTCAATGTCATCCTCAATTTAGAACAACAAGTCAGAGGTCAGTCTGCAAGCAGCACGTGGTGGATGGGAAGCACAGATTTGTTAGGCTCTGTTAAATACGCAGTCATTTCTTGATACTGATGAAGCCTGTTTCTGTTTTCCTGTTCTCTGTCAGAGCGTAACCTTAACCCCAAGGCAGCATGTTTAAAACGCCGTGAGGAGGAGAAGGTGTCTGGGGTCGGTGAAGCACCCATGCAGCTCTCAGGAGGCCATCCTAGTATGGGAGGAGATGGCCACAATCCAGTTGGCCACATGTAACACCAGGTAGGTCTTGAGGATTTGCTAATGAAGTGATTGTTCAGAATGTAAACCAGAGGATTTTGTAGGCATTTATTCTACACTTGATTACATTTTTAGCAGTCAGCATAATGTTTGTGGTCCTTTCTTTTCACAGATCTGGTGGTGTTTCCTTGGCTGTCAGAGGATGTGGCCTTAACAAATTTCTTCCACCCATTATTCTCAGTGTGTGTGTATATGTGGACATGTCTGTGTATTGTCCGTTCAAGTTTCAAGATGCACATTCACACACTCGTACACACATGCATACTGCCAAAACTGACACAGCCTGTTTGTCGCACTCCCAACCATGACTACAAGCTCAAATGTGAAGAACTTTTTTTTTTCTTCTTTTTTTTTTTTTCTTTTTTTGCTTTGTTTTATACATTTAATATTTTTTTTTCTTTTTTGGTTTCCACACGATGGAACGCCGGAGTACTTTTATGTCCTGCCACAAATTGGGACTTCACACACTGCCGAGAGGTGCTCTGGTGAAAGAAAGGAGACCTAAACAAACACAAATTGAATCAAGGATTTGTGCCTAATTGTTACATGTTTTCTATTTGACATTTAAGCAAATTGCTTTACATGTGAGGAACATTTATTGTAAGGGATTGCTTATGTGTATGAGCAATTATTTTTAATGTATGTCATTCCCAGCGTGATGGTACAGTCTTACATATGTTATGTAACCAAACCTATAGTTGAAGTTGAATTGTCTAAATTCAGTGACTTTTCCTTGATCTTATCAGCAAATTTTCGGGGAGGGCAGTGAAAAGGTCACAAGGGAAGGTCAAAGTTTTTACAGTTCAAATGCAGCTTACATGAAAGACGGGAACTCTGACCTAGAGGCAGTCTCTGACTGGAGCCCGGTCTCGTCCCACAAGGCATCTGGAGACTTGGAATAGAAGACTCCTTCCTTGAAGGTTATGAATTTTCCAAGTGGTAGAATCTGTCAACTACAAAACTGTTCTTCCTCTGTGTTGACCACGAATTCTAGTATTACTCCAGTAGTTCCTTGTCATAGGTTCAGGTTTTTGTACTGCTTTATATACTAAAGCATTCATAGACAAGACAAAGCACAGTTGTATAGGTTTAGGCTGGAAGTTAAGTGTCGACCTGTAGTGCATTTCAGTCCCTGAAAGTCCTGTAAAAAAAGCCATTTGAGACTCTTGCTAAGTGATAAGCACCAATCAGTGCTGTTGCTTTCTTGAAATGGTTCACTGACAATGCCAGCAGACTTCACAGTTCCAAGTTTTTCCCCCTTAATCGATCTTCTGTAAAAGACAAAAAAATCTGGGTTCCTGTGATGGAGGGATCTCATCAGTACGCAGTTGTTGAAGCAGACAAGTCTTTGTGAAACGAAGGCTTTTGTTTTCCTAAGCGAGCATTCCCACTGAATTACAGCCCTTCACCTATCTCCTGAGTAAGTTTGTTCTCACGTTTCTTACTGAGAGAAGTGTGATGTGTAAATTCACTTCATACATTACTCTGATATGTTTCATTTTTCAAAATTAAATATATATAAAAATATATATTTTTTGTTAGTCTATACATTGTAGATTTTTTACATAAATGGCAATATTAGTTTGAAGTTTAGAGTGTATTGTAGATGAGCTGAATAAGGGGATTTGACATTTAAATGAATTTGTTGAAAAATTAATTCAAAATTGAACCAAGGGTCAAAAGATGATTGAAGACAAATATTGAAAGCGTTTGGTGTATCCTTTATTCCAGTTTTAGTTGTAAGGCATATCATCAGCTACCCAGATGAATTCTTTCTTTCCATTTGGGGGTATGTGGACAGTTTGTGCTGCAATCTTGTTAAAGTGGTCTGACTTTAGCAGTGAGGCGCCGAGGAAAAATGTGGGAAGGGATTTTTGTCTCTAACAGTAATTATGCAACTGGTTTTGAATGTAGCTACCATACAAATGTGGATCGCCTTCATTTTCAAACTTGTGTTCCTGGGTTTTGTCAGTACAGTATAATAGTTTTCATTTCACCTTTTTCTAATGTCTGCCCTCAACCAAGTGGCTCTGTGTGCAGCTCACTTTTTTAGTATCCTGCACATATTTTGGAGGCAGACGTCGGTATTTGCGTGTAAGGTAATGGATAATATGGAGAACAAAACAGTGTTATTGTGATGTTAATCCCATGTCATGTCATGTTTTGACTGCATTTTACCAACGTGTAATCACAAATGGGAGGTAGAGCATTTTGTGTGTTTTAATTTCTACAAAAAGAGATGACGAAAAAGACCTATACAAGTCAATAGTGTGGCCTTTTCATTCTCAAGACTTAAGATGTCATGATGGGAGAGTGATACCTTATCAGTGCCTGAACTTGTATTTTCATTTAAGACAGTTTTATTTTGTGAACCATATCATTTCATTTATCATGGAGATTAAAGAGGTACTTGTTCATTCCCCCACCCTCCCTTCTCCTAATGCTTTTTTCAATTTTCAGGAAGAAGTTTAAATGGTATAAAGAGATTTTCTTTCAGTGTATCTAGTTAAATAAATAAATGTTACATAGATCTTGTTTAGTTTTTATTCCTTTTTTTCTGATTTATTCAACTGGATTATATTGTCCAAACTGCTGTTTTAGTTAAGGTCATGGGTCCAGGTCATGAGTTTTCTTTCTATCTACCCTATATTTCTAAATCACTTGACATAACAGGGTTCAAGAGATGCTGCTTTTGGCTCTGAATGTCTGCTTTTGATGCACATTAACATGTTTCAGTGTATGTGTTGCTTCACTTTCAATGTAGGGAGTGAGTTTTATTTTCCATAGTAGGTAGAGTCTAATGATTTGGAGCATTTTAAATTTCTGTATATCAGAGTGCAAGCCCTCTGCTGCAGTGACTTTCAGTATATTTTGTCTTCAGTGACAATTTTCACCCCTGACCTTTTACTCTTCCAGCTCTTTGGTAACATTGACAGTGACTTTTTGTGAGAAGTTCTGATTACTTCTTTCAAAAAGTTGTATTTGAAGTTTTGGTTTTTTTTACTATAATTATTATTACAAGATCAATAAGTGTACTGAATATTGTCGATTTGTTCCAAGGGAAAATCTGACTTGATGTCAATTAGTATTCTGTGAACATCCCATTAGCCCGCAAGCTATATACTCAAATTTTTGTTTGGGGGAACTTTATTTCTTGACACAAGTCTTGACAGACACAGTTTGCAGAAAAGCAACCGACCACTGCAGGAGCACATAATGTCAACAGAAAATTACAATATTATAATGGAAAGTGTTCAGTTGACGGGCTTGGACTTGTTTTGGTATAAGAAAGCAGTAATAAAACGCTTGCTTTCATCAATTTTGTCATATCTTTGTTGAACTAAAAGGAGGGGAGACTATTGAGTGTTAAATACATTCACAGGTACAGAGCCTGCCATCTTGGGAGTGAGGATGACTCCTGCAAGGTCCTCAGAGTGCCTCACTCAATCTCTCTCTCTCTTTTTATATATATATATATAAATATATATAGTTGAGAACTGTCCTGTATATAACAGTAATGTAGCAATAAATGTGCCATTTTTAATAACAGATTATACCTTTTCCAATGTCTGGCTTTTGAATATTGTATACATAAAAAGGAAAATAAAGGAAAACATTGTAATAAAGGGTTTATTGTAGTTCGGAAAATGAATTTGTTCATATTTTCCATTGCCAATAGCCGAATAGGGAACAAATACATCTATGGCAGCTTTATGTGTATGCAACCAAGGCACCACATTAAATCGAAAGCAAGATAAGATCTAATACTATTGATTTCATAAAGCCACTAAGCGCAGGACTCGAGTATTATAGCTGAATGGTTGCCAGAGACAGAGCACACAGATTCTTAAAAACATCTTTGCTGTAAACGGAGACCTTTGGAGTGGTGGCCTGAAACGACCCTGAACTGCTGTTGCAGCCAGTGTAGGCCGTCGTTTATTTCTATCAGGCGTAAGAAGAGACAGCCCAGGGTCCTTAACAGCCATCAGCGAAGCAACATTGCATGGAGTAAAGAGCAACAACCAAGAAGAGGTCAGGATGGTCCAGAAAATACTTAATAAGTTCGTCGGTGCCAAGTCCATTTCTATTCTGAGAGCGTGGTAAGTTAAGTCGATAGGAGAGTTGGAGTAATGTACTGCACATTTTTTTTTTTTAGTCTTTTAGCCGCGTACAAAATGAGTCTGTCAACGCCTCCGTGTCCTTCTGCGTGACCCGTCAGTTTACTAGCCAACATTAGCTTAGCCTGCTAGTTTATTTACTACTGGCTGAACTAGCCGGGCTAGTTAGCATCATCCTCTTACCGAGTTAACAGCACAGCTAGTTAACATTACATCTCAGACCTGTCCGATATTTAACTGCTACTTGACCGTATCAAAATTATTCAAACATTTCGAGTCTGCAGTGATTTTAAATAGTAAAATAATACTTTGTTAACATGTAGTGGAGCCAGTCTCACAGTCAGGATGAGTTGTTGATAATTTACTCAATATATGTATGAAGATGTGTGTTTATATTATGGATTGCCTCACAGCGACCTCTGTTTCTTTTAGTAGAAACATACTGTGTACACAGCAATATCATTGACCTACAAAAATATAGGGGAGCCACTGCTAACCTGAAATTTATAGAAATTAAACGAAAATGAGTACTAACTAATCAATTATAAACAGCCTTTTTTTCCCCCTGTCAGTTAATTAATTGATCGATCCTTCCTTCGATCAGTATTTTTATGAAAAGTTACTCATTTTTTCTTGAATTACATCAGTGCATGGATATAAGTTTCACTTGAACCAGTGTTCAAGTTGATTCCTTTGATTCTGGTCATCAGTAATCACAAACAAAATTAACTTATGAAAATTGTAACCGCTGACTATGTTAAACGAAATCTGTTTAAGTTCAAACTGCTGAAGCACACAGATCTTCAGAGGATGAATTTGGTAGTTTTAAAACAAACAAAACAACCTACCTAACAAGTTAATTAGAGTGTTATTGTCCAAGTTGCTGTTGATGTATGTGTATTGCAGTTGATTGATTATTTCTGTCTCATTTATGAATCCCATTGGCTTTTTTTTTTCTCCCATCTAGGATACCAAACTTGGCTGCCTGGGGAACAGTGGGTGGAGTGACACTCGTTCACTTCACAGACTGGCGATTAGTGCTAGACTATGTGCCATACATTAAAGGGAAGTTCAGCAAGGATGAGTAAAATCTCACACAACTCTAAAATGTGAGTGAATCTTCCTTGTAACCAGCACATGGTGTAACTAAGCTTTCCTCCACACACTTTGTAATATTCAGTTGGATTGCTTATTAGTTTTAGCCACACCCATGTACTCCTGATAAGAAGTAGACAGGTGTAGGCCATGCCAGGTGCTTGCCCTGAATGTTCAAACAAACGCTCTGAGTCATAGTTTGTTTTTTTAATTACCTTGCTTACACCTGGCAGTTTGTTGGACACTCTACTCATGAATCTGCAAGGCTTTATCTTTCTGTCTAAACTAAAGCTTCGCAAAGGGGTCAGACAGGTTTTAAAATAGAAATGTAGTCAGTTTATGACAAAAATAAAGCTTTAGAAAAGTTAGGTATTTAGCAGGACTGGGACATCAGATTTCAAGAGTGATGTATTTTTGTGATGTAGCAATAAGATATTTTTGACTATGTACATCATTATTATTTGTACTAATATTATTTAGAAATTTCCGAGCCCTGTAAATAGTTACACACTTTTGTTCTCAACACTTTGCCACTCCTATCACCACCATCCTGAAAACCCCTATTTGGATGTGGTAATGTCCGAACTTCACTTGTCTCAGACAGGAAACAGGTTTCCAGTCTGAGAGAGAGGAAGGATGTGCTTTTCACACATTCAAACAGATGTGGTTATGTACATTTTTACTAATGAATGGGCTGTGTGTCTGCCTGCAGGACCAGAGCTTGGGGATGGGCACATGGGTGGATTGCTTACACAAGGCAAACTTAAATGGGATGCCCTGGCTCAACAATCTTTCGTTGAGGGCTTGTTAGGAGTTTGGACATCAACATGCACTATGTATAAATTCTATTTTTGAAACAGTATTATTTAATGTGAATAAATCTTTAACTTGCACCATTGTCTCCGTTTTCTTGCACATTTCCAACTATTATTATGTGTGTAAACTGCTTGGTGAGAGGTTTTTTAATGCATTTTGTGTTTAATGCTTTATGTGCAAGTTCAGTATGTATGAGATATTATATATATATATATATATTATGCAATATATATATATATATATATATATAGAAGCAGCTTTAAAAACGTGGTTTTGTAGAGCTGATCTCTGACTATTTGTGCTGTTAAAATAGTGTGAAAATATTTATTTATTAAAGAGGATGCATATGTAAAGTCTGATAATATAACTCATGAGTGCTGGACTACAAATATTCACAAAAGTATCATAAGCCTAGCTGCACACTAACAATACGCCAGTATCGGTCAGACATTAGACTCATTTTATCAGCCAGACTGCGAAATTTGCGTGGATAATGTCTTTCATTTCTCCCATCGAAGGGGGAGGGGACTGAGAGGAGAGGGGAGAAGGGATTTAACATAGCGAGAGGGAGAAAACGAGATAGTGTCTTCAAGATGGATAAAAACGAGTAAGTACATGATCTGATGGGTAATAAAACCGCCAACCAGGGTGTTAATTGTAACTGTAGCGTTTAATAATCGGTATGTCGTTTTCATAATATATGTGTAAAGTATGTTTATCATCGATCAGGCAAATGCACTCGGTGGTCTCGCATTTGCAAATAGCAACGCTGTGGTCTACAGCTAGGATGTCGGTCTTTTCTTTAGCATCACTGTGTTATATGGTTCGATTCCTCTGATATTTACAGCTAATGTTGAATTAAGCATGGAGTCGATACAGTGCGTCGACAGTGTGCTATGTGCTATTTTCGACATAGATTTTAACCTTACAAAGCAGATCATATTTTTCTGCATGGTTGTTATACACACAGAGTCTCTGTAAATACATGACATGCTTTTTAAAATGGTGTCTGTGTTTAATCGATGAGGTCTACTTTGTTCATTCATAAAAGCCGGCTCCAAGTCCGCTGAATGACAACGGGAGGCATTGTCGTGGTAAAACGGCTCCGTTTCACGTAGCTTACATGAAAACCTTCACATTTTACTGAACATGCTGCAAGTCAAAGTCTTTATTTCACTACACCCAGCAGATTTAATTATTCGGCGACGTCTATGGTTGTTGTCACTGCATCTGCGTGATTACTATTTACGTAGCAATTTAGTAGCAGTAGCCTAATTTATGTTTCCCATAGGTTAACATTGCTGTGGAGCTAGCACTCAGCGTCAAGGTACACAGATTATAAAATAACACTGCCGGTAAAACTTCAAAACAAAAGACTAACCAAAATGCTTGTTCACTATGGGAATTACCCAACTCTGTCATTCTAATAGATTGACTTGACAAAGGTTGGAGATCACCAAAAAAACTTCAAACCAAAATAAGTGAAATTCAACATGGGGGCGGAGGCATGTAGTTAACAACTTAAGCCAGTAGGTAGACTTTGAGTTGAGATTTTCCCAAATCAAGAATGAACTTGCATGTTCAGATACACAATACAAGAGTTATCGTAGAACATATGATACATCAGCTGTTCTGAATCCATGTAACTAGAGTCAGTCTTGTGTACTTACCTTAGACAAAAACAATAATATACATTAGAATATAATAAAACAATTGTGTAACATTGGCACAACTCTAAACAAGCCACAATTCTTCCTGGATTATTCCTGAAGTTACACAACTAGACACATTATTTCTTCATAGAAATATCTGCAAAATACACAAATTATGTATGTGCTATGAATAATGTGTGTTGTTTTTGAATGTTCATAACTTTCGTATTGTGGTGTATTGTTTTTTTATTTGAAATAGTTACTTATCTGTTTTCTCCCGGGGGGGCATGGCTTCAGTTGGCCACTGATCACTGGGATAGTGGTTCTATCCGTGGCTCACTTTATCCCAGGTCGTGTCAGGAAAGGGACTTGTGTAAAAACCTGTGCCAAACCAAATATGCAGATGGTTATCTGCTGTGGCAGCCCCTCATGGGAGCAGCCAAAAGACAACAACAACAACAATTACATACGTCTGTTTTTTGCCTGCTTATTGTACTGCGAATATTGTGTCTTTCTCATCTGAGGATAGTCCGATTTTATCTTAACAATATATTCATGGCTTGCTTTTCTATTTTAAAAATTTGAAAATAGAGTGTACTACATCTAGTCACGGGGGCTGGACTGGGGTCTTAATTTTGTCCTGAGACTTAAGTCCAAATTGGATAACTCAAACTTGGTTTTACCTCTGCCACATCTGATAACTTTACTACACAAACGGTATGGTTTACGCCAAAACTCATTGTGCTTTTACTCTGAAGTCATAATTCCTTAACTTCCTGTCGTGTCCCGGTTGCCTCGCGGTGTCTTGACTTAGCCGCGCTGTCCTATGTTTTACTTGCGGATGTAGCCCTCGTGCCCCGGCGAGAGGAGCAGGTAGTGGTGCGCCCGAAGTCCGCGGCGGAGCGATCTGCGCGACGACAAAGAGATGAGATGTTGTTAGCAGCCGGGAGATCCCATTACAGAGGACGCATGTAGTAATATGGTCGAAACAAAAGCGTAAGAAGCGCTAGGCCTGTCGTACAAAAAATCGACACATTTCCTTAAATCAGTCTGCTAATTCGCAGTAACTTTTAGTGGATTTATAAACTACTCGCGTGGAAATGGAGAAGAAAAGATGGGATTGCACTGCTCTCCCCAAGGGCTGGAAAATGGAAGAAGTGACCAGAAAGTCGGGTTTGTCCGCTGGAAAAAGCGATGTCTATTATTTTAGGTACTGACACAGCGAGGACTTGCAAAACTTCTAGGTGCACAAGACACGAGTTGGAGTGTAATAAGTAGGGGGGTGTGGGGACGGTGGTCGGTATAAAGTTTGGGATGGGAAGTGGGAGGGAGGGGAGGGGGCCAACAAGGCCAGCCAGGCCAGCTCCTCTCACAGTTGTTGGGATAAGAAATCTGTCCAACCGTGCAAGCTAGTAGTAGTAGTAGTAGCAGCAGCTCACGCCTGGCGAGGCCTTGGATGAATAAAACACAGTGTCTTCTCAGTTTAAACTCTTTATTTGCCATTGAAGTGAATCAACAACGGCAGATTTGTTTTTATTTAGCAGAGGAGAAGAGCAAGATGAGGAACAGAGGCAAGAGAGGGGGGAGGCGGGTCGGTTGTATAGTTTGTGGTAGGCTAACTGTACAATCATACTGGTGTTAACTGTGGTGTGTGATGTAAGATGCATTTGCATGAGTTACTAGCACGTATCCACCCACAGTTGTGCCTTTGTTGGTCATTGCTCAGACTAAAGATAAAGTTGCTCACACAAGTGGAGCTGCAATGTTTTCATTATGAAACATTTGATCAAGTGTTAGTATTTCCATGTTTACATTGTCTTCACTGATTCTCAGAGGCCATTTTTTGAGCTGCATATGCAAAGTTGTTAAATATGTTAAATATATATATATATATATAGATAGATCGCTAGATAGATATTCATATCAACTGCCATTCTACTAAAGATGTGTTCAGCTTTTAATAGACACCAGGGATTAAGACAAGTGCTCATCAAAGATTGCATCCATTTCACAAAGTAATGTGATTTCAGTGTCATTTCTCATTTGAATGTGCTCTGCTTCTGTTTGCTGTTGACTTGTTGCATGTTGTGGTCCTTGTTGGTAGTTTTCTGTCTGCTGTGTACGTGTTATGAAGTGTGACCTGTCCGCTTTGTTTCTCTGCCTTCATCACTGATCAGTTTTCGGTGTTGACATCTTTTGTTCTTGCCTGTTTGTTTTTGTAAGAGATGATATTAATATAGTGGTTTCTCGTGTCCTAACACTGCCTCCCCCCGCTCTCTGCCAGTCCGTCTGGGAAGAAGTTTCGGAGCAAGCCTCAGCTGGCCCGTTACCTTGGTAACCAGATGGACCTCAGCTCCTTCGATTTCCGTACGGGGAAGATGCTGATGAGCAAGCTGAACAAGAACCGTCAGAGACTGCGATATGATAACAACAACCAGAACAAGGTGAGATGTGAAGTGAGCCCACTGACTGTCAAACACAACTGATAGTGGCCAGAACACTAAAGCTTTGTCCAAATTACTCTCTGTTACTAAACAGTTCCTTATATATGATGTTTTATTTGAGCATCATAGTTTGTCCATGACATTGACTGTTGTTTTTGCAGTGCAATATTTCACATTTAAGGGATGCAAAAGTTACAATCATGTAGCACTACACCTGACAGTGATTAAACAAAATGATGATGATTCACAAGTGTCCGAAATCTCAATTTACTGCACATTATACAGTCAACTATTGAGTGTCTATAATACAGGAGGGACTCAGTGCAACCTGCAAAAATAAAAACATTTTTTTGCCGGTTGCTCTGGCTGCGTTAAAACTCTACTTTGGTAATATGTTAACAGCTCAAGCTCTACAGGTGACACACCCTTATATAAATGTTCAATGTAGACTAGAACCAGACGTTTAGTCTTAATGGAGTTGAGATTTTGCTCTGGTCGATAGTGGCAGGTGCACCCAAAAACACCTGTTCAACTCAAGTGTTGAGCTTGTGCCTAGAGTTTATTGTGCTTTTTATATAAATGTAACCTCTGATCAGAGAGTCAGTGGGAATCAAATCTATATCCAAATCAAATCTATCTATGTGCTCAGCTGATGTTGTATTTAAACTGGCAAAAAGTTTCAAAACTGGAGAAAGTAGTTTAGGAGAAGGTTTATCTGTTATGAAAATAGATAACATTAGTACTTAATTGAAATTTAATGTCTTTTTTGCAAGTTTTTTGACACATAATTGACCTATAGAGTCTCAGATGACCCTGTTAAGTTAAATGAGTTACTGAATATAACAGCAGATTATTTTTGTTTAGATTTATATCCCACGATCACAGCGGGCGGCAGTGTGTCGATAAAAGACAGAAAAGTAAAGTTATTTCTTTCTCCTTTCAGACTTGATTTTGTACACTGGATCAGTTCGGTAAACTTTTGAGCACTGACATACAGGAGGCCTGTACAAGCTGTGTAATCCTCTGAATGACATACGTGTCCTCTTACATACAAAACCTCATGCACTAACTTTTCTCTCCCATCCACCCTGGCCTCATCCTCCTTCTGTGTCTTTCGTCTTTAAGGGCAAACCTGACTTGAACACATCACTCCCAGTCAGACAAACAGCCTCGATCTTTAAGCAGCCTGTTACCAAGGTTACCAATCATCCCAACAACAAAGTGAAGACAGATCCTCAGAAAGCAGTCGACCAGCCCAGACAGGTAAACAGCCTCTGCCTGTTGCTGTAAAGTCGTCCCACACAAGCCTGAGACACATTATCCGATACTCTAACTTTTTTCCCCCACAGCTTTTTTGGGAGAAGAAACTCAGTGGTCTGAATGCTTATGACATTGCAGAGGAGCTGGTGAAAACTATGGAATTGCCTAAAGGCCTGCAAGGTAATACTCCAGTTTAACATTGTTACTTCAGACAAAAAAAGTTATTTTCTTTAAGTGACATTTTATTTAGTTTTTTTATCATGCCAGTATCGCTCAGAAGCAGTTTTTATTTATTTATTAATTTTTTCTATAAGATGTAACTAAAGCAAAGTGCAGGTACAATTTTGATGTTTCTTAAATGTGTCTGATAACCATCCTGTTGGCCCCTCAGGCGTAGGTCCAGGCTGCACAGACAAGACTCTCTTATCGGCTATTGCAAGCGCTCTCCACACTAGTGCTGCTCCCATCACTGGCCAGTTGTCAGCAGCTGTAGAGAAGAACCCGGGTGTGTGGCTCAACACGGCACAGCCGCTGTGCAAGGCTTTTATAGTCACTGATGAGGACATCAGGTGTGTGAACACTGAACACTGCGACACATGGATCACCATTTTTTTGTTCCTGATAATTAATACAGATCCAAAACCGGTTTTTGCATCATGTTGGGGCATGTGCCTGTAAAACAGGTGTGATGCATATCCGGCTCAGGTCTTCACTATGTGACAGTTTAAAAACAGGAAATAACTACTCAGGCAGTTTGAATGATGTCATATCTGTTATCTGTTAAATCGGTCCTTGTGATATTGGCTTTTATTTATCTGCCACATTTGAAATGAACTTGCCACTTTGCCCAAAGATTAACGAGTTGAGTCTGATGAAATTTTCCACAGTCCATAACAACTGACCCTGCTCTTTGTTTAAAAAAAAAAAAAAATACACCATCTGTTCTGTGCTGATTCAGTGGCTGTTATAGAAATCTGTAACTGCCAACTGTAACAGCTTCCTGTTGTGTTTATGTGTAGGAAACAGGAGGAGTTGGTGTACAGTGTGAGGAAAAGGCTGGAGGAGGCTCTGATGGCTGATATGTTGGCCCATGTCGAGGAGGCTGCCAATGAAGGGGAGGCTCTGAAGGAGGAAGGCAACGGCAGTGAAGACATGGAGAGCGTATAGCACAGGTTGGTTAGGAGACAATTCAGGAAATCAACAAATATAATTTTAGCATGACTTAGAAAATGTATGAGCTTGTAATTCTATTTGTCGTGTGGCTCACAGAGAAAACCAAACTCGCATTTAATAGTTAATTTAGGTAGATAGTGTCTCTTGCTCTTTCCAGTTTGTAACAGTTTCAAGCAGTTTGCCAAATTTTGCATGAACAAATGAAATGATGGTAATTTGAAATGCTACCTAAAGAACTAATCGTTGTTATCTTCTCCTGTAGGGTTTTGTAATGTCTGGATAGGTTTGTTCAATATCTGCGTGCACACACGACCATGAACAGTAGGAGCCCTACACCAGTCCAGCCCCGAAGAACTGTCCCCCAGTATCTGCATCCAGTTTAAACCTAAACCTGACTTACACCAGTACAACCGAAAGACCTGGGTCTCTCATGCGTCCATTCGTCATTAACTCCACTGGATGGGACTCGTTGACTTCAATGCCCGTGAAATGACTCAAAGTTGATTAATGACTAGAAAGTTTTTTAAAAATTCTCTTAACAAGAAATGACATGAAATGAACTTGCAAATATTAAAGATAACTTATCTACAGTGTGTCAAATTCAGTGTTCGATGATGAGCGTATTTTTTACTAAAAGGCTTTGAATGGGTTTGTATTTTTTGCGACAATCATGTCAAATCCAAACATTTTATGTCTGCAAAAAGTCGATTTGGGTGCTTTTTTTGTTTAGGGCAGATTGGAAATGAATGTTTTGTATTTTTGACATGTCTCTTTCTTGATTTTTATGGTGCACTCCATGAGTAGTTTGACAAAACACACAGACTACCCTTTCCTGGTGGAACCAGTTGAGGTTTTTACTACACTGAGTCGAGCTCATTTGAATCAGCTTCAGGGCTAACCTGCAGGCTGCTGATGTTACTAATGCAGATGGTGTAGTTTGAAACTTATCCATTGGAGAGGACTGAGTCAACTTTTTATTGTTGTAATTTCAAGGAAATATTATCTTTCATGTCAGCTTTGTTACCCTGTGAATCATGTGCAGTATTGACCAAAGAGGAGACATGTCATTTTGAAAGACGTTAAGGTTGTTGGCGTTTGTCTGTATTTGAAAAGTAGAAAAGTATACATGATGGAGCTGAGCACAGTGGAAAAGAAATGACTTGAAACCTCTTTCTATTGTACAACTATTACTGTTTGTAACTCGTCATCATTATATAGGTGCTTACTGATGTTGTGAAACACTGCTGTTTAGTGCCAAGGCTTTGTTTCTCTCACAGCTTCAGTCTATAAGGTTTTTTTTTTTTTTTTTTAAATAATGTGTCAATGTTACCACACACATGCTGCCTCCTCGAAAACCCACGCACAAAATTGGTGACACAGCAAAATGACAGTTACAATTTAGTTTTCATGTCTTTTCATTTGTTATCTGAGGAATAAGGATTTTTTTTTTTTTTATCCCTCTATGTCAAAGTTTGATGGTGAATAATGTCATTCACATCATTAAATTCCCTTCTCAATATCAGCAGGCTGATTGCTGAAATGAATTTGATTGTATTACATTATTAAAATGAGTCAGTATGTCACTACGTCTGCTGCTAGTGTTTTCCTTCTCTCTCAAAGGCACAACATTCTCCACATTTGCATTTGTAACTGTGGTTAAACTTGTATTTTGATGTATCTTTCACCCCAGATGTAGGCTAGGAGCACCCCCCCCACCCCCACCCCATCCACACCTGGCAGTAATTCTTCAAACTGCACCTTCAAATGGACAAATCCCTCCATCCAATCACCGCATCCTCCTACAGATTAACAGTTAACTTGACTGTCCTGCCTTTATGTGAGCCTGGACAAAGTGCAACATACTGTCACCTGCACACACAGCGACTCTGCAGATGAGCAGAGGAAACCAGCTGTTCCTTCAGAGGGGTGTCTATATGTTACCCTTTCTGACGTTCTCAACAATGTCTCCCCACATGCTTTAAAGTAGTTAAAATGGCAACACTGGAGCTATACAGTAAGGTAAGACATTGAATTGTTTTGGCTTTTTTTTTTTTTGCATTTTTAAAATGATGTACCTTTTATCATTTTCTGATGCAGTGTGTCCTTTAAAGAAGAGTAATGATTATGATATAAAACAGCATTGCTAGTGGAGTATTGTTGTGTTTATATGTCTGTTGTCTGATGTGTTTGTCAGCTTTTCCCAATTATGTACATTTTCATAAAATGTGTTTGTGTCCAAATCATTAGCTTTCCTGATTTTTGTGTGTTCTTGAGCCAATTGGATTTGCTGCAAAAACTTTGGCATTTTTTTAAATCCTTATTTCTATAAACTTGGTGGTCAATAATCTATAAAATTGTAATTATCAAAGTGTGGATTAAAGCTTATTTGTAAAACTGACACATTGGTAAGCGAATAAGACTTGTTGGGCGTAGATAATGGCTAATCCATGCAGGCAATTTAGAGAAGGATGACCAGTGTTAATTTTTAACACTGTTTAGGAGCCTTTTATGCTGATGGGTGACAAATCTGTTGTCAGGGTGGGGCCAGGGAATGTGACAAGTACCTCAACAATGTTAGTCAGAAAATAAAAAGAAAGCATATGATGCAGCATATGCCAAGTGTGTTCAATCTGCACCCTGTATCTACTTCCCTTTTTATTATTCAATGTGATTTTTTTTTATTTTTAAAGTTTCACAATATTTTGTTCCTTTGCTAGGGAGCAAGTGTGTGGATTGCTGACCCAGATGCAGTCTGGGTATCCGCCCAGCTCCTCAAGGACTACAGTCCTGGGGAGAAACAGCTACTGCTACAGCTCTCTAATGGAAATGTGAGACACACAGGACCATTATATTATCCAGAAATCAATGTGAATGCTCAAGTTTCATAGTCTTCATAAAATGCCACCATGCCAAGATCCATCTCCCTCCCTATATTGATAGGAGGTTCATTACCCGGTGGGCTCTCCCTCTGATCTCCCACCGCTGGGGAACCCCGACATCCTGGAGGGGGAAAATGATCTAACAGCTCTCAGCTTCCTCCATGAGCCTGCTGTCCTGCACAACCTCCGGGTTCGATTTCTGGACTACAGCAGCATCTACACGTACTGTGGTGAGCACCTAATGGGTGAAAGCAGAAGACTGTGAGATTTGAGGAAATTGGCAAGCTGCCAGAGACAGGCAGCTCCTGAGTGCTTCTGTCTGCACGATTATAGCTCGTAATGTCACCTAAATTACACATGGGTCAAAGGTTGAGACATGGAGGTGACGCCCTCACTACCACTGGTTGTAGATGTTACTGCAAAATAGATCATGCATATTTTATTTGATAAAGGGTTTCTCAAACTCACACTGTCCATTTTGACAAATTTTTTTTGTTTAATTTTGTCTAATTTTGTCATGAAAATGGACATTTTAAAAAGCAATTTAACATCCCCTCAAACTCTTGTTTTTTCTGACCTCACCTTGCTGCAGTGATGCACAGGTGTATTACAGGTTGGCTTGTGGTCAGAGGTGAGGCAGACTTGAAAGAAAAAGCAGTAAAACACAGATTTTCATCCTGGTGTTAAGTTACATTTTAAGTCTTAAATTCCTAAAGATGGGACCGGTTGTGTTTTTATATTCATTATAATTCTGAGAGCTTCGTTTGATTTCGACAAAGATGAACAGACTAGGTTTAGGAAACATTCTTTTCATTTGGATTTGTAGTTTTGATTTGTAGTAGATTTGTAGTTGTAGAGAATGCTGAAGTTACTGCTTGTGTTATTCAGCTGTTTTTACAAACATTATATGTTGAAATTCTATGCAATATCTTTAAGTCCTCACAGTCATGCTGATAAGTGTTTTCTTGTGTTTTCCTCTCCCTGCAGGTATTGTGTTAGTGGCCATTAATCCCTATGACCAGCTGCCCATATACGGAGAGGAGGTGATAGATGCTTACAGTGGTCAGGACATGGCCGACATGGAGCCTCACATCTTTTCCGTGGCAGAGGAGGCTTACCGCACTATGACCAGGTCAGAGCTCAAACAGTGTTATCTTAACTGGGAGCTACTGTGAATGTTTCCTGGCCTTTTGCAATATAATGGTGACATTTCATATACTCTCTTACTAATGGGGGTATTTTAAACCTGCAGCGACAGGGATAAGTGTCACTTCACTATATGGGGTATGATAGCCACTCTTCTTTGTGTTCATAGGGAAGAAAAGAACCAGTCTATCATCATCAGTGGGGAGTCTGGCTCAGGGAAAACAGTCTCAGCCAAATTCACCATGCGATACTTCGCTGCGGTCGGAGGAGCGGCACAGCAGACCAGCGTGGAGGAGAGAATTCTGGCTTCTAACCCTATCATGGAGGTGATGGGTTGTGTTAGTTACGCTCAGTTATGTTATATAAACAGAAAATTATAAAACTGTAGCCACAATACAAAATAAATAAAAAACATAAATCATTTTCCATTCTTGTCTACAGTCTATTGGGAATGCTAAAACCACTCGAAATGACAACAGCAGTCGTTTTGGGAAATACATTGAGATTGGCTTTGGCAGAAAGGGGGACATCATTGGGGCAAACATGAGGACGTATCTGCTGGAGAAGTCAAGGGTCGTCTTCCAGGTAAACTCTCATTCACTGTTTAGTGGAAAAAAAATTCACCTGGGACAAGACGGACCAAAAAGACAGAAGTAGTATGTCAAATACTTATAAATTAAGTGTTCGTGATTGTTGTTGTTGTTGTGTGTATGTAAGGCATCAGCAGAGCGAAACTACCATATCTTCTACCAGCTGTGTGCCTCCAGAGAGCTGCCTGAAATGAGATCCCTCAAACTGGGTGAGACTTAATCACAGGAGACCCCCTCCCCTCCTCAGCTTGTTCTCAATAGATGCCCACACTGTATCCATCCACTGTGTCCCTATTATAATGTATATTATCACGTTGCTACATGCAGTCTGAGAGTGATGAGAGCGATTTGCCTTTCTGTTCCAGATGCACCTGAGCACTTCCGCTACACCAACCAGGGAGGAGAGATGCAGATACCTGGCACTGATGATGTGTCAGACCTGGAGCGCACTCGCAATGCTTTTACCATTCTGGGTAGTTTTATTATGTATATTTGAATTCACACTCGCACAGTGTAAATTGCAAGTGTTCAGACCAATGTTATTTAACTGAATCGTCTCCTCGGTTGTGAAGATAAAAAAAGAGCATTGGTATATTTGTCAAACTTGCAGGTGTGCAGCCTGACCAACAGATGGAGCTCTTCAGGATCCTTTCAGCTGTTCTACATCTGGGAAATGTCAACATCCAAGCCAGTGGAAGAAGTTCAGACAGGGGTTATATTGATGTAAGAAATGTTTTTCTAATGCGCTCTATGTCTCCCCCTCCACTTTAGTTATTCTATAAACACATGTCTCCACATGGCCGTCATCCATCCATTTCCTCTATCAGTGCGTCATACTGTAGCAGTTACATATGACTCCCATGTCTTTTCTCAGGCAGACGACCGCGCTCTGGCCGTCTTCTCCAAGCTACTAGGAGTTGAAGGACCTCAGATGGCCCACTGGCTGTGTCATCGCAGGCTGGCTGTAGGGGGAGAGATGCTGGTCAAACCCATGTCTGGTCAGCAGGCGATAGAGGCCAGAGATGCACTGGCTAAACACATCTACGGCCAGCTGTTTACATGGACTGTCCAGAGACTCAACTCCGCCCTGCGCACACAGAGGGGGCAAGTCAAATCCTTCATAGGGGTGCTGGACATCTATGGGTGAGTGATCTGGCTTGGTGGTATTGGATAAAAAATGGTCTGCAGTGTATAGTTGAAATATTCAGTGTGTCTTCAAGCTGAACTGACAAGTGTGTCTCTTGGAGCAGGTTTGAGACCTTTGATCGGAACAGTTTTGAGCAGTTCTGTATAAATTATGCAAATGAAAAACTCCAGCAGCAGTTTAACAGGGTAAGTCATGATACAGGTAGATGTGTCCCTCTGCCCCTCTGTGTTTTGGTGTGTTTTTTTTATTGACAACCAGAGGCATTGTACTCGCAAGTGCCAGTAGCAAAATTCTTTTCAGTGCATGTCACTGAATGTTAACATGTCGTCTTCAGGAAATCCACCCTGCCACCTCTTGCCACTAACTCCTATGTTGTTTAGTCCACTAATAATAATACCAACACAGATGGAGCCTGCATGATTTTGCTTCAGTGTTCGTGTAAATCCTGTCTTCAGTTGTACAGGTTACTACACACTTATGTGTCATCCTCTCTTTCCTTATTTTTTGTGAACATTTTTCAAAATCACACCTAGTCACAAAATGCAGGAGGAAGTGCTGCTCTGTCTTGGCCTTCCTATGGAGAGGGAAACAAGCACAGACAGTGTGACAATCTGTTTTCATAGCCAAGCTGTCGATCTTCTCAAACAGCTCTTAAGTTTTTTATCGTGAGGAATGTTGATGGATTGAGTTCTTACATTTTTGTTTCTTGTTTTCTATCTATTTTAATGTTTAATATTTTCATTTTTCTAAATGATGATGTGTTTTTCTTCAGCATGTGTTCCACTTGGAGCAGGAGGAGTATGTCCGGGAGGAGCTGGCCTGGAGCAGGATTGAGTTCAGTGACAACCAGCAGTGCATCAGTCTCATAGAGGGACAACTAGGCCTGCTTGATCTGTTAGATGAGGAGTGCAGGGTCAGTCTCTCGTCTCTGTTTTTTTGTTTTTTTTCTTTTTTTCTCTCTTATTTATTCTGTATCTTCCTCCGTCTCTTTTTATACTCTCTTAAAGTGGCTGACTGAAATTTCACAGAAAGCTGCTGTGTATTGTCACTGTGTTAGACAAAATGCTCCATTCAGAATCTAATTACATTTAATATCAGATGTTAAATTTAGTTTAGCACAGAAGTCTGAAGTCCATTTGAAACTCAGCTGTCTTTAGTGATAATATATCAAGCTGTAGTCTCTGTGATGATGTTCTGTGTTTATGATCAGATGCCTAAAGGATCAGATGAGAGCTGGGTACAGAAGCTGTACAACCAACACCTGACCAGCAAGCGCCACCCTCACTTCCAGAAGCCTCGCATGTCCAACAGCGCCTTCGTCATTCTGCACTTTGCTGACATGGTGAGTGATGAACACACGTCATGGAGTTCAATTAAGGGAAAACTGGATTTGAACTGTAGCGAAGTGTTTGGACTTCCCACCATTCATCAAAAAAGCAATGTGTGATTCTCCACTGTATTTGTATCAACAGTTTTTATGTTGTTTTTTTTTTCCAGGTGCAATATGAATGTGGCGGCTTTTTAGACAAGAATCGAGATACAGTCTTTGAGGAGCTTATTAACATTCTGAAAGCAAGTCAGGTAGATATGTGCTACATAACAAATTTCACAAATTCAATTAATTTCAATGTGACCAGGGAATCAATAACTTGTGTGTGTGTGTGTGTGTCAGTCTGAGCTGGTGGCTGAGTTGTTCCAGCAGCAGGAGACTGTGTCCACTGTGGCCAATGGAAGTGTTCGCTCAGGGAAAAGAGCCACCAGAGAGCACAAACTGACCGTGGGCTTCCAGGTGAGCTGTTACTACCTTCATCATCAAGCATCCTTGTGTCTTGAGTGAGCAGATCATGAACTATACTTTTTTTGTATTGATTTCACTTTTCTATGCTGGACTGTATTTGTGGCTGTCAGTTCCGTCAGTCCTTACAGATGCTAATGGACACCCTCAACAGCACCACTCCTCACTATGTCCGCTGCATTAAACCCAACGACCTCAAAGAGCCTTTTATGTAAGTCCTCACGGGGCTGGCCTTCACAGTGAAGTCTTTGTGCATGATTTTGCATTAAAGATGTGTTTTACTGGATACTGTTGTGTGTACACTAAACAACCCACAACATCCTCGCCATGTTAGGTTTGACCCCAAGAGGACAGTCCAACAGCTGAGAGCCTGTGGGGTGCTGGAGACTATTCGTATCAGTGCTGCAGGTTATCCATCCAGGTAATGGGTACTTCATGGACATTCATCTCACTCCCCACAAAGCTCTCATACAGTATGAGAGCCGAGTGTTTGAAGTCACAACGACAGTCATATGCAGGAAGATGTCAGCATTTGCATTTAGTGTTATTCTTGTTATGGATGAAAGACCAACTACAGGACCAGAGGATTTGTGTTTTTAACTACAGTCTTAGATTTATTTTCTATATTTTAGTCTGCTTTTGTTTCATTTTGTGGCAGTATATGGTATAGAAGTTCAGACTGTAAAAACTGCTTGAGATGGATGATCCATGAGAATGACAATTTGCTTAGTTTTTGGTCAAAATTTTCAGTGTTCAGTATTTGAGAGTCGGCTGCCCAACCTGTAGGATAAACAATGAGCAAACATTTGTGTTAGGGAAGGAATAAGTTTCAAGTCTCAAATACTCCCACATGAAATCTAAATAGTTCTTTATGGGAAACACAACAGACTAAAGTACAGGCTAAAAGAAAAAGACAAACCAAAGACACTTTAAGATTTAAATCTTTGCTTTCAGATGGACGTATGAGGAGTTCTTCAGCAGGTACCGTCTTCTTCTTCGAGGGGCTCAGAATCAGGAGCAGGCCCAGGCCTCCTGCAGACGGACCCTGCCTCAGCTCATCTCAGACCCAGACCAGTACTGCTTTGGAAAGACCAAAGTATTTTTCCGAGCTGGTCAGGTGGCTCTTCTGGAGAGGCTAAGAGCCGAGAAGCTGCGTGTCGCTGCTGTGATCATCCAGAGCCGGGTCAGAGGATGGCTGTCACGGATCATGTACGCCAGGATCCTCTGGGCAACCGTCACCATACAGAGATACTGTAGAGGAGCTCTGGCGAGACGGTGAGGACAGAAACAAGATATCTTTGTTTTTGTGTGTGAGAAATATTGAATGTATTTTATCCAGTATACAAGTTGTGTGTCTATGTTACTATTGCCTCACCATGCAGTTTTTTTTTTCTTTAAAGCAAAGTGTCATATGTCAGATTTATGTCAGGTGAACTACAATGTATTTTTACACTGCGCAATCATCACCATTGCCATTCTCCCATTGGTTTCCAATTTTACTCACTGTGGAAACTAGAAAACTTTTGTTTTTTTCCTATATTTTCCAAGCTTCGTTTTTTCTTTGACACAAGTCATGTTCTCTTCATGTATTTTTCCAAAACTATTCATTTTCTCTTTATTGTGTTGGCGACAGACTGGCCCTGACCCTGCGCTACACCAAGGCTGCCTTAGTGATCCAGAAGACCTACCGCATGGTGGTGGTCAGACAGTTGTTCCTCATGATCCGCCAGGCCACCGTCACCATCCAGGCCTTCACCAGGGGCACACTGGCACGCCGCAGATACGGACAGGTCAGCACTTAATAACAGGCTTAACCACCCTGTTACCTTGATTAGAACAACCTATTCCTGCTCATTTGGAGTATGTTTGTAGTTACTTTTTCTGATCTGTTCAGAGCAGCAAGTTATATACACATAGCTTGAAATGAAGAAAAATATAAACTCCATTCTCTTCCCTCAGTTGGTGGCAGAGCGTGCCGCTGTGTTGCTTCAGGCCAGAGTGCGTGGGTGGTTGGCGAGGCAAGCGTACAGGCGAGTGCGTGCGGCGGTGGTGTTCATGCAGTGCTGCGTGCGCCGCAGGGCAGCCAGGAGAGAGCTGCTGAAACTAAAGACAGAGGCCCGCTCAGTCGAGAGGTACAGAGAGCTCAACAAGGGCATGGAAGTCAAACTGATGCAGCTGCAGTTAAGAGCCGACCAGGAGGTGGGTGAAAGTTTTCAGAGGGGTTTGATCCGTTGATTGTTGAGAGGTCATTTCATTTTGTATTTGCATGATAAAGTTGTGTTTTCACGTGTGCAGGCCAGAGAGAGTGCTGCTTTGAGAGAGACCCTGCATGCAGAGCGAGAGGCCACCGGTGCCGAGCTGGAGGCTCTGAGGGCGACGATACAGAGGCTGGAGAGCCAGAAACATGAGAAACCTCAGCCCTGCCCAGCCATCAGTGAGAAGGAGGTGGAGAAAATGAAGAGAGCTGAGGACAAAGCTGCCCAGGAGATCCTTCAACTCACACAAGTAGGCCTAAGCTGTTGTCTGTTGTGTGGCAATTCACATTTTCCTCCCCTTCTGTTTAATAATTCCGATTTTCAGGGGTTGTAATTGTTGATTGTCCTTCTTTCTCATTTTTCAAGGAGTTGCAAACACTGCAGAGAGAAATGGACGATTCTCACAAAGAGAGAGAGGATCTCTCTGCTCGACTCCTTGAACAAGAAAAAGAACGAGAAGGTGAATTCTTACTTTGCAGCTTCACACAGTCTGCATGAATCTATCAGTCTTTCTGCTTTTTTCATCACATTTGTATCTTCTTCCTTCTGTGTGTGTGTGTGCGTGTGTGTGTGTGTGTGCGTGTGCAGAGCACGTGCATCAGGCTGTGTCTCAGGCGAGTGCAGCTCTGAGGGAGGAGCTGGATGAAGAGAGGAGAAAGTACCAGGGTCTCCTGAGAGAGTTCACCAGACTGGAGCAGAGATATGACAACCTCAGAGAGATGAGTCTGCTCACTGAGGTTCAGACGCCTGTAATTCCCTCAGAAATACAGCTTTGGTTTTAAACTCCATCTTGGTTTTCTGAGAGTATTTTTTTTTTATTCCCTCCTCATGACAGCGCACGAAGGGCCACAGAAGGACCGACTCGGCCCAGAGTCTGAGCTTTGAGCCCCTTTCTCCCTCACCCACCCCACTGTCACCCCAGTCTCTCACCCCACTCTCCGTGTCACCCTTCCCATCTGCCTTCCCTTCCCCGGAGGAGGTCCGCAGGGTCAGCGTGACGTCTCCTTCCCTGGAGAGGAGAGTTTCAGTGTGGAGCTCAGAAACACCAATGGTGAGAGAAAGTAGGAGCTGGAAAAACAATAAAGAACTCAAAGAGGGATATCACAAAATGTTCCTCACAGTTTTATGTGTTATGTTGCCTTATATCTTATATCTTTTCTGAGTGTTTATGCCTACACATTACTTTTTTCCAACTGGTGATGTAATCACATAAGGTCAGGCAACATAGCGTCACACTGTGTTCATGTTTGCTCTGACAGGACCAGCTGATGGAGAAGATGGATGTGGCCAAAGACCCGGTGGTGAAGATGAGAGGAGAGGACCTGGCACATGCCTACGACGCTGTACGAGTGGCCAACAAGTCAGTCTGACACTACTCACTCACTCCACAATCAGTGCTTTAATCTGTTTTCCCATCAAAGTTACGCTGTGATTTATATTTGGTGGTCTGTGTCAGGTTTCTGGAGAGTCAGCTCCGTAACCAGCGCAGTCAGAGGGAGGAGGAGCTGGAGGCTCTGAGGCGCGAGCTCAGTCAAGCCATCTCTGGTTCTTCCTCTGCTGCACAGCAACAGGTATGGACCTATTTAGGCAGTCATCTGTGGTGCTTGAATTATTATGCTGCCATCTTCGCTTTTTACTTTTTGATCGCCCAGTATTTCTCTCTTACATAACCACTACAGTCTACACAGTAAAAGTCAGTGTACTCTGGATTGTAGCTGCCCTCACAACTGGCTGCTTGTGTTGCTGTTTACTTAAAAGCTTTTCTTCTATTGCTCTCTCTGTGAGTCACCTTGGTTCAAATCCAAAATGTGAGTGTGTTTTGTATGTAAAGGAACTACAGGAACTACTGGAGGCCAGAGAGCAGGAGTGTGTCAAACTGAGGAGAGAGCTGAAGGAGCTTAGAAACATAGTCTCACTCAGACGAATCCTCACTAAAGGTGAGATTTCATTTTCAGATCACGTATAAATTCTTCTGTCTCATTTTTTCCTGGTGATTTTTGTTTTAAAACATAAAATAACTTTCAGAATAAAATGCTTGGTGTGCTTTTCTGAAAAGACAACAATTATGAAATATGAAGTTTTCACTTGACATGACAGTATGTAGCAATATTTGCTGTTAAAATAATGATGTTAAAAATGTATAATATAGAAAAGCTCTCTTTAATCCATAGAGGTTTCCACTCAGCAGGTGAATTTATAAAAGATCAATTATCCACTTCTCAGTCCATCATATCTTCTGTTACATCTCTGTAGTTTTTTTTTTCTTGTGCTGCTTTTTCAGTTTCCATTTTCACTTTCATTTTCAGCTTTGACCCCAGAGACCTTGTCCTGTCCGTCCCGACCGAAGCCAGCAGCAGTCACTGGTTTGCTGGAATGTAGGAAGAGAGATGAAGCTAAGCTCATCAAGAACATCATCACAGGTGAGACCGACCACTGCCTTCATCTTCCTGCCTCCATCCTGCCTTCATCCTCATCTACCTCCTTCTACCTCTATCCAAAGTGTTTTGAGAGGAGGGGTTTTTAAAGTGACACCCCACAGAAGGAAAGTCAAAGAATTCAATATATTTTCAGGGAATCAGAGGGATTGGAATAATCAAAGGCTTTTATGAGTAAATTATTTTGCAGCGTATACCAGAACTCATTGTATTGTATTGTATATATAGTTCTCAGATGGTTTTCTTGACAGAAAGCTCAACTGACAGGCCTCGTGCCAGCAGGCCCTGTTTGCACAAAAAACCAAAGTTAATACAGAAAATCACACAAACATAACTTGCATCAGACTCATGTTCAAAACATAAAGATTTCATTCTACTTTATGCTGGTATATTCCTTCAATAATTTCAGTAGAGGTCATTTTATTCCACCATACGTTGCATTAGCAGGTTCTGATTAAAAAAGAAAAAGGTTATATGTATCCTGACAATTCTTCAGATATTTTCTTTTCTAAACCTAAGTACAGTTTCTTGTTTACTCTAAGCTTGAATGCCAACCCTACATTTAGCATTTGACTGTTTACATCCTGTATATTTAAATTCTCAATTTAATTTGACTAAATTAACGTTTGACTGGGTTGATTACTTTTCAGATGAACTAGTTCCACCGACCTGAGTAACTTGATTTGTGCCCAAAATAGTGTCTGTGCTTTTTTGTGCACACCTGTGATTCAAAACATAAAAAAACACGTGAACTTGTGTGGGTAATGTAAGTGGGACTCCAATGGCATCACAGCCCTGTATGTGATGGTCTGACTTTGTCAAGAGACCACGACTTTGTAGCACAGTCCCTGAGTGTGACGTGACTCACAAAAATAAACTTTTACTCTGCCTAACTCCTCTACAGCTGACAGTTATGACCTGGCCATGTTCACTCTGCCGTTGCTGCTCTCTCTGTGCTCCAGACATCCGTGTTGACAGTGCCCTGTCTCTGCCTCCTGGTCTACCTGCCAGCGTGCTTTTCCTGTGTGTCCGCCAGGCCGACTGCAGTGGAGACCAAACTCGCGCTCGCTCGCTCTGCAGCGCCGCTGTCACTGCTATGAAGGCAGCTCTGAAGGTAACCTGGGATCTGAACCTGCTTGGCGTGCCATATGGTTTAGGATTAATGTATTAAGGACAGTTCACATCATGTCAGGTAGATTGTCACTTTACAGATAGGTGGACACAACTAACTTTGAAAACACTTTCTTGTGATTGCCCCCGATTGTTTAGTCCTATGTGTTTGTTCCAAACCCAACAGTCTGGCTCATATATCCCTCTTTCTCTCTCCCACACACAAATACAACAATTATATGTATAGAGCATGCAGTGTTGATAATGAATGATAGTGTTGATCTCCATGTGACATTATAACCTTTTCTCATATTATCTGCCTCCGCAGAAACATAGCAACGATATGGATATGACAGCTCTGTGGCTGAAAAACGCTTGTGTGTTGAATGACCTGTTGACCCAGCACTCCCCAAAACAGGTGGGATGGACATTTATTTATTAGTATTTATATCTCAATATCTCTGAACATCTTATGTCCTGAAATAAGCAGTGAAAAAAGGAGTGCTATTCTCACTTTAATAGAGAAATCCCCAATATATATTACCACATGAA
This sequence comes from Seriola lalandi dorsalis, assembly GCF_002814215.2. NCBI lineage: Eukaryota > Metazoa > Chordata > Actinopteri > Carangiformes > Carangidae > Seriola > Seriola lalandi. The sequence goes on from NW_019524906.1 coordinate 1,508,005, forward strand.
AATATACTTTTCAGGCCCTTGATTCAGATGAACTGGTTCCACTAACGAGTGACCTGAGTGACCTGATTCGTTCCCTGAGTGACCTCTGTATCCAGGCCTATCAGCAGCTCTTCTCCATCACCGATACACACCTGCAAAACATCATAGGTACCACTACACTGAAGATGTTACCGCTGTTCTCCCCGCAACTGCTCCCATTATCTCATATGCTGCTACCCCTATCCCTCAGTACCCGCGCTGCTGGAGTCTGAGACCATCCCCGGGCTGTCCGGCTCAGCGGCGAAGTTGGCGACGTCCAGGAAGCGAGCAGGCTCAGACTCCAGGACCGTTACAGGTGATGCTTCACCCACTATGGCATCAGTGTTGAGGGAGCTGGGAGCCCTCCACACCGCCCTGTCCCATCAGGCTCTGCCCCCGGTGCTGATGGAGCAGGCCTTCCACCAGCTCACCTACCTCATCTCTGCCTCCGCTCTGAACAGCCTGCTGCTGCGCAAAGACATGTGCTGCTGGAGTCGTGGCATGCAAATACGGTATGAAAACGCACAGATATACACACATACATGCGCAGCGTTTTCCCATATGTAAACTTTATTTTCACTATACAGACAAACTGTTGACAGTATTTTTGCTGGTTTATACTGACGTAGCTGTCTCTTTAATGTCTCTGATGAAGTAGCTTGATTTGTCAGATACTTAATTCACTTAATTAGCCAGAAACAGGCATCCCCATTATTTATTTTGATCTATAGATAATTTTCAAATTTAATTTCCATATATATAATTATTGAAGAAGAAGGGATTTATCCATATTGCCTTTAATTTGTACTGTACTGTGTTTCTTTCACTGGACTAAAACAATGTCAATTAATTTGTATTAAACTAAAAATGATCTCCTAGTTGACAGTATCTTCCCACACACAAAGGTCCAATCTAATTTATATGTCCAATATTACATCATACATATTGCTTCATCGCAGTGTTATTTTACAGTGAAACAGACAGCTGTTAGCGACCTTGCGACGTGAAACCCAGTAAGAATTTGGCTGCCCTGAGATTGTAATGAGCTCTGAATTTTACCCACTTAATTTAAGTTTACAGTTGATGATTACATTAACCTCTGTGCTGTACTCCAGATTAGGGATGCAACTAGCAAAAAATATCCATTGCAGTTTTTTGGAGCCCAAGGTGACAGCTTTAAATTGCTTGTTTTGCTAAATCCATAATTCAGTCGAAACCCAAAGAAGACCTCACTGTATATTGTGTAATCCTCACATGTGAAAAGCTGGTACGAGTGACTGTTTGATTAAAAAATGGAATGGAATTTTTTATTTATCGATTATGAAAGTAGTTGGTAATTCAGTTTCAGTTGATTAATTGTATAAAGATATATTTAAGTGTATTTACTTGTGTTCATACTATTGTATCCTTACTTTGTTGCATGAACAAAAATGTTACATTATTAATCAGCTTGTCTTTCTCCTATCCTGTAGATACAATGTGAGCCTGCTGGAGGAGTGGCTGCGTAGCCGAGGTCTGCAGGCAGGGGGCGCTGTGGCCACACTGGAGCCCCTCATCCAGGCAGTTCAGCTTCTGCAGGCGGGGAAAAAAACTGAGGCGGACGCACAGGCCCTTGTTCACACCTGCACCGCACTGTCCAGCCAGCAGGTGGGTCTGTCTGTCATGTGTCTTCCAGAGAAAAAAGAAAATGTTGTGTTTAACTGCTGGTCTCTGATTCCTGTTCAACAGATTGTGAAGATTTTGACCCTCTACACTCCCCACAGTGACCTTGATGAAAGAGTCACTCTGAATTTCATCCGTACTGTCCAGGTACCACAGTCCAGGTCTACAACTATAAGGTCTGTTTTGTTTAATAACTTAAAAAAGGGTGTCTCATGTAAGCGGCCTCTGTCTTTGCTCTCCTAGGGGCTTCTCAAAGGCCGTTCTGACGGTCAGCCTCCACAGCTCCTGATGGATGTGAGGCGAGTGTTTCCTGTCACATTCCCCTACTTGCCTCCTGCTGCCTACCATGCTGAGCAGTTAGTCATCCCAGACTCCCTCAAGATCTCCTTTCTACGCAGAGCGTAGAGAACAGGATGTCACTTCAGTTCAGTGTAAATCCAAACTCATTGAATTTAGTCATTTAGTCAATTTAAAAAAACTTTCAAGATGTGTTGTGAATTTAATTCCTCTCTTAGATTTTTTTGGGGCACTCACTTGTTTAATGAACCTGTTAGTTATCAGTGGATTAGTCTGTTTACCATAGACGGTGAGTGGTCATGTCAAAAATGTGCATCTCAGCTAAGTAACTGATAAGAAGTTTAAACAGGCATGAGTGCTAATGGAGACAAGGAATATCATTTTTTTCCTTTAAAATGGATAAATTCAAAATTAGTCAGTATGTATGTATCAGAAATAGCAAAAGTGTAAAAGTTTGACAAACAAAGAATGAAATGAAGCTTTTTTTCATATTTTATTGGAAGCAGAAACACAATGAGACTGCAGTCCCAGTAACCTCAACCCCCAATAAGAACAACCAGAATAAAAAAAAAAAAAAAAAAATTAGAAACATCTCATGTATAAAAAAATTCTCATGCGAGTACTTTGTACCACTACACATCATCAGTAATACATATTTATATATTCACAACCATTTGAAAAATAGAAAACAATAATGAAATATCAAAATAAAGGAGACAACAATTGGCAATTAACATCAAATAATTATGCGTGCTGGCACAATACATTTTTTTCTTTTTGTTTTATTGTTCCTATCATGCACCATTTCTGGAAGTACAGGACCCGGCACCGCTGTGCAGGTGTCTGTCTGTGTGGCCTGATCAGCTGGACAGAACAGGACAGATCATGCATGTCTGTCCACTTGGTGTCTCTGTGCTTTTCATTGTGCTTCTACATTTATCCTTTGCCCTTAACTCCTGTGCACGTTTCTGATTCACATGCCAGCCCAATAATACCCCCAACACGCAAACTGCGCCTCTGAAGGGGGAGGAGGAATCTCCCCGACTAAAGTATCATTGTCAACAGCAATAAATAAAGAATTTTTTTCGTGGCATTTCCAGCTATGTGACAGTTGTTTACCTGTTATCTAAAGTTATTAAAAGAGTGTGCAGATGTCCCCTTAGAATAAAAGACTGTGTACACACCAAAGAGTCACGCACCATGCTTAGATTCAGTTTAGTTTCAGTTTGTAACTAGTTTCCTTTAGTAGCATGATGTATATATCTTTCCAGTGTAAAAGTCAGAGACTGGCAGTTTATTTATTTAGTTGTTAATTAGGCCAAATCAAGATTTGTACAAATTATTTGTTATTCATCTCCACTGTGTACACAGTCTTCCTATGTCTTCCAATAATAGCTACATTTCCAGTAAAGGCACCCACCCACTCACACGCGCACGCACACGCACACACTCAAACACACACACACTCACACACACATTTTCCAACTGCCTGCTCACTGAGAGCAAAATTCAAGTCTACAAAAGAGCAGCAAACTTCACTTCACATAGTCTGACGTGTTTGTTACATCCGAGCTATTTACAATGCCCAACAACAACACCGGCCGTTTTCTGTTCCAGATTATTTTCCTCTGTGCTGAAAAGCTGCACAAACAAATTTCAGTCTCTAATCAGCCCCACTACAGCTGTGATATTTGGCCCATTACAATAGAGACAGCATTTACAACATATCAGACAAACGCTTGTGCTGATATAATTAGAATAATAACCCACAATGTAAACATTATAAGACTGCTTCAAAAATGACTCATCTATATAGACTTTTATAGATTAGATGCATAGAGTTCAGTTCTTACACATTGTTCCAAAGAGGGGGCCGTTATTCAGTTATGATCAAGGGCTTTGGGGGGAGAGGCCCTCGTCAGAACAAAGAGGCAGAAAGTGTAAAAACAAACAAAACCCACTATCATTATGAAATTTTGACTCTTTTTTTGAGACCCCAATCATCAAAATCATTTCCTTGCCTGAATGCTTTTTTATTCACATTCACAACAAACATAAAAACCTTATATAGATAAATAAAGCAATACATGCATTCAGTGACCCTGTGCTTCTTAATCTTCGTACCACATCTCCGTTCTCTACACTGATTAACAGAGAAACAGACTAAACTGTAGGCCCTCTTTTTAGTGTCAGTGCCAGACCTGGTGCGGTCTGGATCTGCAGCCCTTTAGCAGAGGTCTGACTTCTCGTTATCAGAGATCAGGGTCACACCACCTGCAGCTGAATCATTAGGGAATAATGGTTAGAAGGTCATTAGCGATTTGTGCTCTCCATGGGGCGCAATGCGTGTGGTTTTGTAACCCACGGGATGTTGATTTTGCAAAATAGGGTCTCAGGGACTTGTTTTTATCATCTCTTTACATGCCATCTTCGATTTGGCAAGTTTTTTTTGAGGCATGGGGAGAGGAGGTGAGTTTTTCTCCTTCTATCCTGCACCTCTACACACCCAGTTTCGGGCTGTCTAGTTGTGGAATGTTTACAGTAACACAAAGATGGAAAAACAATCAGAAGATACACATTTCTTCCTCCCCAAATTAAAATACACTTGGATAAATCTCTCCAAAATCTAACCAGAATATGAAAAGCCCCCCCCCAACCCCCCCATGTGATGTTCTTTATTTGTGATGGCTTTCTGTGATTACATTTGCAGGTAACAGGCAACACGGGCAGCTACATGAGGTCAACATTAGAACATATTACAAACACACTCGCACATTACAAGTTCCACACATGCTCAAATGCAATCATACATTCTATTTCTCTATCCCTCTCTCTCTCTCTCACACACACACTCTGATGAATGACAGTGCTTCAGGACATGTTTTCATCAGATTCATCTCTCTATACAGTCGCTATATAGGAGACAGACAGACTGTACGAGGGTCAACACGACAGAAGGCATTGAGGGTGTCAGGCAGTGTGCTCTGTTACAGGGTAGACAGACATAAAGACGGACAAGGACAATCTTTCAAGTACCATATGTTCATTGAATAATCCTGTATAACTTTAATATGTCCTTCCTTTATTACACTATACTTATAATGATAGAATTATTCAAATATAAATATGATTTGGAAGAAAGCAGTAAATAAATGTAAAAGTATCATAACTAAATAGTGTTTTGTTCCCAATATGTGTTCCCCACCCTGATATCTGGAATGTTTGAGACTGTGCAGCCATTGTTGTTTTTCATGGGTCAGTTGGAAAGTTGGTCTTGTTGTGCTTAGGGCTGGTCTTGGCATATTTCAGCGATTATCTGTTGGTCCCTTGTCTTAGTGGGTGCAGGTGAGGGACAAGAGGAACTGGAAAGTAAAGGGGGGGGGGCTACAAGATATTGCTCACCCTGACCAGTCAAATGTGTGTCTGTACATGTGTGTGTGTGATTATGGATTATGGCATGATTCACCTCTACAAACAGAGGAAAGTATGTAAGTATATGCTCTATGATTAAACTGTATGTAGTGTTCATATCATAAGGATGGTTGATATCTGTAACAATAAACACACTGGTCCTTTTCTGAAGAAAATTAAAGTGATACTTTGCTTAGCACTGTGTCTTTTCCACCGAAATAAATGTATTTACAGCACTGGGGTGTGTGACGACTGTTTTCTTATCTGTGCTTTTTCAACACTGGATTATTAGGGCAGTGGCTAGCAGTGGCTCGGGAGAGCTCCAGGGCAGTGGGTGGCGACATCTGATTGCGCTTCAGACAGGTTTTAAATTCTATTATGACTCTTAGCTGCGGCCCTCCTCAGCAGAGCGTTGGTCAGACTTGAGCTTAACAAACTCCTTGGCCACATCATCATTGTTACGCTGGGAGAGGATGCGCAGGACAGTGAGGCCCGTCTCGTCCATGTGGATGCGTTTACCCAGTGGCAACCAGCAGGCGACGCTGCCTTTGGAGGCCATGTCTTTCAGCTGCAAGACGGCCATGCCCACAGTGCGGTCCTCTCGGGCAAAGCAGTAGTCCTTCACACACACCTGCAGCTCATAGCACTCAGGACCCACCTCATTGCTCAGGGTGCTGCAGCAGAGAAAAGAGATGAGGGCAAGTGTTATCTAAGCATCTCCACATTGTTGCTCTATGACTCAAAATAAAACACAAATTATTATCATCAACAGCTACTCACAAAGTGAAGGTTTCATTGTATTTGGGAGCCCAACTGTTGTTCTTGGACTTGGTGGCATACTTCCTCTTTTTATCGCTGAGATGAGGGCCGATGATATAGACCTCCACAAATGGCCGGAATATTCCCTGCGTCTGCCACCTCAGGTCATTGGCAGCCACCACTAAAACAGAGGAAATGGAGTGGAGAGGGTGTGGGTGAGAGAGTGAGTCATGTGGAGAAAATGTGTAAAAATGTGGTGAGAGAGAATGAGTGAAGAGAAAATTCAGAACAAGAAAATACTGGCTCTCCCTCAGGCCTCACATTCCGTTTCCTGTCAAGATATTGAAGGTAGGATTGGAATTTGATTTTCCATTACAAAGTCATATATTTCTTTGGTAGCTGAAAAGCAGTTGGGTGCTGGCTTTTATGTCTTCGCCCTATCTTGGCCATCTTATATATTGTACGTATGAACATACTGCACTGGCTTGTGCCTTTGACACTGGAACAATGACATTTATGACTCACTGTAAAGCTTTTACTTATGTAGTTCTTATTTTCCCTTAGATCATCCTTAGTCTTCTTGCTGAACATTTATGCCCTTATACTATATACTGCAGCCCAATGAAACCTCTTGACTTCTAAAACCAAGTCGCTGCTCCAGTGATGACTTAAGTGTGACCTGAAGGGTGTAAATATTTAACTTATTTGTAATGAATTTATATCAATTTAAATCTCCTTTGATTCAGTATTGTTAAACAATAAAATGAGAACTTAAGTAGGTGGAAATTACTGAGTACCTGGTTACCTTACTATGATATTTTTATGCCTTACTGTACTATGACATTTTTATGCCTTACTATAATAACGACTTTTGACGTTTTTATGACTTAGTATACTATGTTGTTTTTATGACTTTTTATGCCTTACAATACTACGTCGTTTTTAATGACGTTTTATGCCTTAATATACTATGACATTTTTATGACTTTTTATCCCTTACTATACTATGTCATTTTATGACTTTTTATCCCTTACTATACTATGTCGTTTTTTTATGCCTTAGCATACAATGATGTTTTGATGATTTAATATACTATGTTGTTTTTAAGACTTTTTATGCCTTACTATACTATGACGTTTAATACCTAGGCATAAAAAGTCATAAAAACAAGAATTGTAAGGCATGAAAAATCATAAAAAAGTCATAGTATGGTAAAGCATAAAATGTCATAAAAACGACATAGTATACTAACATGAAGTTTTTATGCCTTAGTATACAATTACATTTTTATGACTTAATATATTATGTCCTTTTTATGCCTTAGTATACAATGACTTTATTATGCCTTAGTATACTATGACATTTTTATTATTGTTTATGCCTTAGTATACAATGATGTTTTTATAACTTCATATATTATGTTTTTTTTGTGCCTTACTATACTATGGCGTTTTTATGCCTTATTATACAATGATGTTTTTATGCCTTAGTACACAATGACGTTTTTATGACTTATTATTCTATGTCGTTTTTGAGACTTTTTATGCCTTACTATACTATGATGTTTAATGCCTTGGTGTAAAAAGGCATGAAAAATTAGTAGAACATCAAAGTATTGTAAGGCATGAAAAATCATAAAAAGTCATAGTATAGTGAGGCATAAAACATTATAAAGAACGACGTAGTGTTCTAACGTGACGTTTTTATACCTTACTATACTATGACTTTTTAAGCCTTATTATACTATGATATTTTTATGCCTTACTTTACTATGTCGTTTTTATGACTTTTTATGCCTTAGTATACTATGTCGTTTTTATGACTTTTTATGCCTTAGTATAATTTGTCATTTTTATGACTTTTTATGCCTTACTATACTATGATGTTTTTATGACTTTTTGTGACTTACTACTATGTTGTTTTCATGCCTTAGGAAACCATGATACTTTTTATGCCTTACTATACAATGACATTCTTACGTCTACCTATATTATGATGTTTTTTCATGTTTTTTGGCTCATTGTAATATGACATTTTTTGACATTTTATACTATACTATACTATGACGTTTTTTGGTGTTTTTATGCCTTGCTATTCTATGATGTTTTTAGATGTTTTTATGGCTCGCTATACCATGACATTATTATGTCTACCTATACTATGACGTTTTTTGATGTTTTTATGCCTCATTGTAATATTGACATTTTATGCCATACTATACTATGACGTTTTTTGATATTTTTATGCCTCACTATACTATGACGTTTTTTGATGTTTTTATGCCTCATTATACCATGACATTATTATGTCTACCTATAGTATGACGTTTTTTGATGTTTTTATGGCTCATTGTAATATGACATTTTTTGACATTTTATGCCTCACTATACTATGACGTTTTTTGATGTTTTTATGCCTCATTATACCATGATATTATTATGTCTACCTATATTATGATGTTTTTTGATGTTTTGCAATGATGCCTCATTGTAATATGACATTTTTTGACATTTTATGCCATACTATACTATGACATTTTTTCATGTTTTTATGCCTCACTATACTACAGCGTTTTTTGATGTTTTTATGCCTCATTATAACATGACATTATTATGTCTACCTATACTATGACGTTTTTACATGTTTTTATGCCTAATTGTAATATGACATTTTTTGACATTTTATGCCATACTATACTATGACGTTTTTTGA
>NW_019524906.1:1518462-1519426 GCF_002814215.2 Seriola lalandi dorsalis
ACACTCAGGTTATTACAGCTTCCTCCCGCAGTTCAAAGATATGTACATTAGGTTACTTGGTAAGTGGAATTCAATGTTGTAGGCCTCAATTTATGTCTTTGTATACTATATATTTTTGATGTTTTTATGAATTACATTTTTTGATGTTTTTATGCCTCACTATAGTTTGAAGTTTTTTGATGTTTTTATGCCTCATTATACCATGACACTATTATGTTTACCTATACTATGACGTTTTTTCATGTTTTTATGTCTCATTGTAATGTGACATTTTTTGACATTTTATGCCATACTATACTATGACGTTTTTTGATGCTTATATGCCTCACTATACTATGATGTTTTTTGATGTTTTTATGCCTCATTATACCACAATATTATTATGTCTACCTATATTATGACGTTTTTTCATGTTTTTATGCCTCATTGTAATATGACATTTTTTGACATTTTATGCCATACTATACTATGACGTTTTTTGATATTTTTATGCCTCACTATACTATGACGTTTTTTGATGTTTTTATGCCTCATTATATCATGACATTATTATGTCTACCAATTCTATGACGTTTTTTGATGTTTTTATGCCTCATTATACCATGACATGATTATGTCTACCTTTACTACGGCGTTTTTTGATGTTTTTATGCCTCACTATACTATGACGTTTTTTGATGTTTTTATGCCTCATTATATCATGACATTATTATGTCTACCAATTCTATGACGTTTTTTGATGTTTTTATGCCTCATTATACCATGACATGATTATGTCTACCTTTACTATGACGTTTTTTGATGTTTTATGCCTCATTATACCAGGACACTATTATGTCTACCTATACTATGACGTTTTTTGATGTTTTTATGTCTCATTGTAATATGACATTTTTGACATTTTATGCCATACTATACTATGACGTTTTTTCATGTTTTTATGCCTCACTATACTACGGCGTTT
>NW_019524906.1:1520215-1553965 GCF_002814215.2 Seriola lalandi dorsalis
TTTTATGCCTCATTATACCATGATATTATTATGTCTACCTATACTATGACGTTTTTTCATGTTTTTATGTCTCATTGTAATATGACATTTTATGCCATACTATACTATGACGTTTTTTGATGCGTTTATGCCTCACTATACTATGATGTTTTTTGATGTTTTTATGCCTCATTACACCATGATATTATTATGTCTACCTATACTATGACGTTTTTTCATGTTTTTATGGCTCATTGTAATATGACATTTTTTGACATTTTATGCCATACTATACTATGACGTTTTTTCATGTTTTTATGCCTCACTCTACTACGGCGTTTTTTGATGTTTTTATGCCTCATTATACCATGATATTATTATGTCTACCTATACTATGACGTTTTTTCATGTTTTTATGCCTCATTGTAATATGACATTTTTTGACATTTTATGCCATACTATACTATGACGTTTTTTGATGCGTTTATGCCTCACTATACTATGATGTTTTTTGATGTTTTTATGCCTCATTATACCATGATATTATTATGTCTACCTATATTATGATGATTTTTGATGTTTTTATGCCTCATTGTAATATGACATTTTTTGACATTTTATGCCATACTATACTATGACGTTTTTTGATGCGTTTATGCCTCACTATACTATGATGTTTTTTGATGTTTTTATGCCTCATTATACCATGACATGATTATGTCTACCTATACTATGACGTTTTTTGATGTTTTATGCCTCATTATACCAGGACATTATTATGTCTACCTATATTATGATGATTTTTGATGTTTTTATGCCTCATTGTAATATGACATTTTTTGACATTTTATGCCATACTATACTATGACGTTTTTTGATGCGTTTATGCCTCACTATACTATGATGTTTTTTGATGTTTTTATGCCTCATTATACCATGATATTATTATGTCTACCTATATTATGATGTTTTTTGATGTTTTTATGCCTAATTGTAATATGACATTTTTTGACATTTTATGCCATACTATACTATGACGTTTTTTCATGTTTTTATGCCTCACTCTACTACGGCGTTTTTTGATGTTTTTATGCCTCATTATACCATGATATTATTATGTCTACCTATATTATGATGTTTTTTGATGTTTTTATGCCTCATTGTAATATGACATTTTTTGACATTTTATGCCATACTATACTATGACGTTTTTTGATGCGTTTATGCCTCACTATACTATGATGTTTTTTGATGTTTTTATGCCTCACTCTACTACGGCGTTTTTTGATGTTTTTATGCCTCATTATACCATGATATTATTATGTCTACCTATACTATGACGTTTTATCATGTTTTTATGGCTCATTGTAATATGACATTTTTTTACATTTTATGCCATTACTATACTATGACGTTTTTTGATGCTTATATGCCTCACTATACTATGGTGTTTTAATGCCGTACTGTACTATGATGTTTTTAGACGTTTTATGTTTTAACATAACATGATCTTTATGCCTCTCTATGTTTTGATGATTTTATGTGCTACGATTGCGTGATATGTTGACAAGGTGGAGTGGTGGGGTAAAGGATAGAACAGCAACTTCCCAATCAATAGGTCATAGGTTTGAATTCCACCTATGGATTCTTTGGGTATGGATCATTCATGTTTTTCCGTTGGTACACTCAGGTTATTACAGCTTCCTCCCGCAGTTCAAAGATATGTACATTAGGTTACTTGGTAAGTGGAATTCACTGTTGCAGGCCTCAATTTATGTCTTTGTATACTATATTTTTTGATGTTTTTATGAATTACATTTTATGATGTTTTTATGCCTCATTATACCATGACACTATTATGTCTACCTATACTATGACGTTTTTTCATGTTTTTATGCCTCACTATACTACGGCGTTTTATGATGTTTTTATGCCTCATTATACCATGATATTATTATGTCTACCTATACTATGACGTTTTTTCATGTTTTTATGCCTAATTGTAATATGACATTTTTTGACATTTTATGCCATACTATACTATGACGTTTTTTGATGCTTTTATGCCTCACTATACTATGCTGTTTTTTGATGTTTTTATGCCTCATTATACCATGATATTATTATGTCTACCTATATTATGATGTTTTTTGATGTTTTTATGCCTCATTGTAATATGACATTTTTTGACATTTTATGCCATACTATACTATGACGTTTTTTCATGATTTTATGCCTCATTATACCATGATATTATTATGTCTACCTATACTATGACGTTTTTTCATGTTTTTATGCCTAATTGTAATATGACATTTTTTGACATCTTATGCCATACTATGCTATGACGTTTTTTGATGCGTTTATGCCTCACTATACTATGATGTTTTTTCATGTTTTTATACCTCATTATACCATCATATTATTATGTCTACTTATACTATGATGTTTTTTCATGTTTTTATGTCTCATTGTAATATGACATTTTTTGACATTTTATGCCATACTATACTATGACGTTTTTTGGTGTTTTCTTGCCTTGCTATTCTATGACGTTTTTGTATGTTTTTATGCCTCACTATATATACATTCTTATGTCTACCTATAGAATGATGTTTTTTAAAGTATATTTTTTTTGGGCTTTCATGCCTTTGATGGACAGCACAGTGGAGAGTGACAGGAAACGGGGAGGCAGAGAGAGGGGGAATGACATGCAGCGAAGGGCCGTCCGATGCGGGACTCGAACCGGGGCCGACTGCAGCGAGGACTGTAGCCTCTACACATGGGGCGCCTGCTTAAACCACTACGCTACACGACGCCCCTAGAATGATGTTTTTTGATGTTTTTATGTCTCATTTTAATATGACATTTTATGCCATACTATACTATGACTTTTTTTGATGCTTTTATGCCTTGCTATACTATGACCTTTTTTGATGTTTTTATTCCTTGCTATAACATGACGCTATTATGTCTACCTATATTATGACGGCTTTTCATGTTTTTATGCCTCATTGTAATATGAAATTTTTTGACATTTTATGCCATACTATACTATGACTTTTTTTGATGTTTTTATGCCTCACTATACCATGACATTCTTATGTCTACCTATACAATGACGTTTTTTGATGTTTTTATGCGTCATTGTAATATGACATTTTATGCCATAATATACTATGACGTTTTTTGACGTTTTTATGCCTTGCTATACCATGACATTATTATGTCTACCTATACTATGATGTTTTTTGATGTACTTATGGCTCATTGTAATATGACCTTTTTTGATATTTTATGCCATACTATATACTATGACATTTTTTGATGTTTTTATGCCTCACTATAGTATGACGTTTTTTGACGTTTTCATGCCTTATTATACTATGAAATTTTATACCTTACTATACTATGATGTTTTTTATGCCTTACTATGATAATTTTATGCTATACTATACTTTTAAATTTTTATGCCTTACTATGCTATGTCGTTTTTATGACTTTTTAAGCCTTATTATACTATGACTTTTTATGCCTTAGTATACTTTGTCATTTTTATGATTTTTAATGACTTACTATACTATGATGTTTTTATGACTTTTTGTGACTTACTATACTATGTCGTTTTCATGCCTTAGGATACCATGATACTTTTTATGCCTTACTATACTATGACATTTTTATGATTTTTCATGCTTTACTATACTATGTCTTTTTTATACTTTACTATACTATTACTTTTTATGCCTTAGTATACTATAATATTTTTTATGCCTTATTATACTTTGAAATTTTAATGCCTTACTATACTATGTCGTTTTCATGACTTTTTATGCCTTATTATACTATGACTTTTTATGCCTTAGACTACTATGACATTTTAATGACTTTTTGTGACTTACTATGCTATGTCGTTTTTATGCCTTAGGATACCATGATACTTTTTATGTCTTACTATAATATTGACATTTTTATGACTTTTTATGACCTACTATACTATGTTGTTTTTATGCCTTACTATACTATGACTTTTTATGCCTTAGTGTACTATGATATTTTTTATGCCTTACTATGATATTTCTATGCCTTACTATACTGTCGTTTTCATGACTTTTTATGCCTTACTATACTATGACATTTCTATGACTTTTTGTGACTCACTATACTATGACTTTTTATGCCTCACTATAATATGACATTTATATGACTTTTTGTGACTTACTATACTATGTCTTTTTCATGCTTTACTATACTATGTTGTTTTTTTGACTTAATATACTATGTCGTTTCTAAGACTGTTTATGCCTTACTATACTATGATGTTTAATGCCTGGGCATTAAAAGGCATACAACGTCATAAATATTATATAGTGTACTAACGTGTTTTTTTTATGCCTGACTATACTATAATGTTTAATGCCTAGGCAAGAGTTGGGTCAGGTAAGGCCTAATTTTTCTTATGTTGTATAAAGCAAAGTGGTACGACTGGGAAACAGATGCAACAAGGTTAGAGAGCTGGTCATCAAACATGACACCCAGGTTTCTCGTGACCTTGTTTGGGATAAGAGATCAAGAGGCAATTTGGTATTGATTTTGTGATGGAGAGACTGATTGGCCTTGATGACTAAGAGTTCAGTCTTAGAGTGGTTCAGCTGAAGGTGGCGTTTCTTCATCCATATGGAAATGTCAGAGAGACAAGCTGAGATCCGAACAGAGAGCGTGGGGTCATCTTACAGGAACAATGGGTATAGTTGGGTGTTGTCTGCATAGCATTAATATAAGCAGCCGGTAATTGGACACCAGGAGGTGGTGTATATTGCAAGGAGAAGGGGCCCCAGTACTGATCCTTGGGGGACCCCTGTGGAGAGGGTAAGAAGTTTGTCCTTGCCAAGACACCACAAAGGAGTGCTAAGTGAGATTGCATTCAAAACAAGAAAGTGGTTCGCCCGAGATGCCAATGTTGGAATATTAATGAAAACAATCTTGTTTCTGTTTATTACCATTTAAATATGCTGAATTTTGGACAACTATCCCAATGCATGGTCCACCTACTTGCTTTTTCTGGAGCTTTCAACTGTATCACACAGCTACATAAGTGCATAGAGTTTGCTCAGTTATCATGGAGATGGACAGCTGAGATGCAGACATAATTGTTATGATTTACTCCATGGAATCTCCAATTGAGCAAACAATGTCCACTGATGTCGACCATATAATGAGTTTGAAAGCTCTGAAAAAACAAGTAAACCTTGATTTGGGATTGTTTTGTCAAAATGCTATTTCCAGCATCAAGAATGAACTTTCATACTTACTGATCCATTGTTATACACTGTTACTGAATTAAAGAGAGAGTAAATAGTAAAAACAAACACACTTCATTTAACTTTTACCTTTCACTGTGACCTTGTGCTCTCCAGTGTTGGGGTGAGTGAAAATCTCCACATGGATGGACACCTCTCCGACGGCATCATCCACCCCAGAGCCTGACAGGACAGACAGACAGTGAGGGGGGATACATTAATACCCTTGATCAACTCTTTGTCCTATCACAGACCAAACACCAACACAAGCCACTGTGCCTATTGTAAAAAACACGTTACAGACCAATTACATTTCAATTTCTTAAATTGAACATTGAAATGGATTTGGTTATAATCTTTTGGATATTAGACAAAATACTGATTAGGCCAATAATTCTTTATACTAAAATAATCACTGTGTAACAGGAGGATTTAAAATAGGGCATAGTGATCTGTTTGTGAATATGTTGTGGTCTGGAGGTGGACAATCAGACAAAGCTGCTATGAGTGGGCATGAATCTTTTAATGTAGGTAGTACTGCAGTAAGTGTAATACATTTACTGATGACATGATTAGTCCTCTTTTAGTGGCAAAACATCTCTAAATAATTACAGTTCAGTTAATAGTTTTCTACTGAAATAACCATATTTTTTCCTTCAGCAAGACATTCTGCATTGTGATTAGACACTGACTGAGTGGCCTTTTGTACAGATTCAGCAACTGATTGATAACAATTTGGATTCAGCGAGGACAGTAATTTGAGCCCACTCATAGATGCAAGGTGTCTGTTTGGATGCAGGGTTCTTAGTAAGAGGCAGAGAAGAAGACAGGAGAGAGGCTGAGAAACTGACAGTGTGGTTCCCCTGACACAGATCAGGTCAGGACATGCTCAGATGGATCTAGACAAGTGGACACACCCATTCCTTGGTAAAGATTTTTACCCACGCATGGTAAGAGGAGGGACAAGAAAGGGGAAGGAGCTTAGAGAAGAGAGAAGTAGTTCAGCGTCTCAGACCTGTTGGTGTGGGATGGTACTATCAATACCCAGCTTGCTTGGACAACAACATATTATATTCATAAAGATATAGATAAGGAATGCAGATGGATCTAGTCTGAGGTTCATGTTAGTCCATGTGTACTCCCTCTACCCAAAATAGCTCAACTCTGGACCCAAATTCAGGTCTTGGGGTCGTTGGTTCTATACTTTCAGCTGCAAGACTATTTTAGGGGGGAAGAGGGGCATGCATTGTCTGGGTGGCTTCACTCAGGCTCCAACTCTTTTGTCTGGGAGGGAGACTGTGGACAAATCTTTCCTCAGTGTCTCAGTGTGGTTTTGTGCTGCTGCTGTGAACAAGTGGTTTAATTCCACATACAACTCCAGAAGGATACAGTGACAGATGGACATTAATTTTCAATGTTTTAATTAGTGTCTTCACTCTGTCAACGGTATCTTTGTGGCGACAACCAGCAGCCTGTGTGCGTGTGTTTTCAACCAGCCGCCCACTAAACAAGGTGTCTGTGGGAGTTAGACAGCAGAGTGTTCCTGGCATGCAGCTCTCTGGGGAGCATTATGGGATTGTTGGTCTCGCTGCCAACAGGACCGAAGAGAGCAGCATTCATCCATCTGGCCTTGTCTACACTGTGGAGGACGTCCATAAAATATGAGAAAGAAACTTTGCTGGCAGGAAGATGTTGCCAGAAAAGCACAGGCTTTTCTTCTTAAACAAGCACAGCAATCAGAGGTGCATATTTTGTACCATATTGCAAATGTTCACCAGAATAGACATTAAATCTCAAACTTGTACTGCGATCGCACTGAATCATCGGCCAAGTTCACTCCATATTCACAAATGGCCCTTGATTATTTCAACTACAAATAATGCAGCTTATAGCCTGCAGCGTGTAAGAATGACAGTCCCCACAGATCAAAGTCCTCCTTCAGTTCATAAGAATAAATTCCACTGTGCTTCGTCCATTCATCTTTCTTAAATCATCTACTCTAATATGGCAGGAATAACTATCTGGTGAAATGTTCCTGGCAGGAAGTGAATTTACATTCCTTAGCAGCTTGTTTTCTATATATACCTCCACCATGGAAGCTAACAAAGACCATAATAATTTGAATTTTATAAGCCGATAAATACCTAGTGGCCTTTATATTACATTGAATGGATTGTGTTGAAATATTTTACTTTGAAAACCATCTATTTAAAAACTTATTTTTTTAGTTCACAAATTGATATATATCCAGCATTAAATATTCAAATTGTTAAATTCATTTTTAGATATAAAAGAAGTCAAGACAAAACATCAACCTGCCCATTTTAAATTGGTTCTGTCAGTCATATGAGCCAAGAAAGAGCAGCTCCTGGACAGCTGAATTTTATATCTATTCCACACATGGAAATGAAAACAAAACACAACCTGGTATGTTACATATTCTAAACAGTGTTGTCCATATTAAAGGGCTGTCAGTGTGCTGGAGCTTTGCAAATGAAGTCAATACACAAACACTGAATTAGCCGAATGTATACAGCTCCTGCATCATCCTGCGTGTGTGTGTTTATGAGAAAAAGTCAAATCTTTTGATACAAATCTAAAGTGACAGAAATCAGACCACATGACCTGAGGGACTGCTTCTGATTGGTTCAGTCTGTGGAGGGGAGATGAGTTGAGCACCCTTTTCTCATCATTGCTGCAGGCAGGGCTGCACTGCACGTTGGAGCTTTTTGTATGTGTGTATGTGTGTGTGTGTGTGTGTGTGTGTGTGTGTGTGTGTGTGTGTGTGTTTCTGTGTGTTTCTATGTGTTTCTGTGTGTGTCTGTGTGTGTCTGTCTCTGTCTGTGTTTGTGTGTGATGACAGAGCAGGCAGGGACGGATGACCCTCCCAGACAAACTGAGCCGACAGCCATCATGGTCTTCATAATCTACTCCTCTTCATCAGCGTCTTTCACTTCAGACACAGTGGGCGGGGTGGTAACGTGGGGGGAAGGATTTCCTCTCTGTTTTCACAATACACTGTGCTTCTGCTTCAGTAACCTTCAGTCTCACTCAGTCACATTGCTGTGGCTCAGCCACTCGCACGCACGCACACACACACGCGCACTTGCTTGGCCCCCGGCCTCTCTCTGTGACATCATGCTGGATCAGGATTCCTCCACACTTTGATGCATTTCTGCTCTTTTTGTCTGATGTCCGCACATCATGCGTCAAGTGTCTGCTCATACATACAGTCCATCGCGTATGTATTCAGTGCAGCTCCATACATACAGACATCAGTTTGTACATTACATGCATGAATGCATACAGTCCATGTTCATATTGTTGTGGTGGGCATGTATGTGTAAAAAGGCAGAGATAGAGAGAAAAGGAGAGGAAGTATGTTGAGTCAGTGCATTGCACTTGTCTGCTGGGATGAGTTTGAGCAGGCAGGGGAGTTTCAGGATGCACATGGGGAGGGAGGTGGAGGGTGGAGAGAGTTGGGCTTTGGTCTGGAGACTCTCTGGTAGTCCTGGATATGTCAGACTCTGAGCCTGAATGCAACATACCCTTTTCTGGGTAAACATCCTCACTAGTGGTGAACCTCACCCCCTTCCCGCCGAACACTGGCCCACAAACGGGGCAGAAGAAGGGAGTAGACAGAGAAAGGAGAGACACGTAGAAAGATGAGAAAAACAAACCAACATGTAAAAAGCTTTTGTCTAATGAGTTATTTCTACCGAATGAGCTCTTTTTTTTTTCTTTTTTTTTCCTGATGTGCAGTGTGAAGATCGCAACATGCAAAGCTCACACAGATCTACTGCAGTAAAATGCACTTTATGTATGCTCCAAAAACCGCATGGCATTTTGCCTAATTAAATTTTAAACGATCATCCACTCAAATGGCATTTCTACCAGCGGTGCTCAGGGACAGTCTGTCAGCATCAGCACTTCCACAAAGATGACAGCTGTTATTGTACCCATCCGATGGTGGGATGGAGGCTGAACAACGGAATCAAAGAGCGAGAGAAAAGAGGGGGTGGGTATTTATTTTTTTCATTGCAAATAGCTGTCAGATCATGTAAAGAATAGTCTCCGTGTTTCCGCAGGCTGGCTACCAGGAGACTCAGCAATTCAAAACAGGGAGAAAATATTGTGCTGCTACAGCCTTGACTCTAAAAAGCACGAGACATTTTCAGGATATAAAGCTCGCTGTTTGGGAAACCCTAGTGTTAACAAAAGAGTGGGAGACACTGAGAAAAGTGGCTCCTCAGAGAGCATAGCAAAAAAAAAAAAGCGGGATATAATGATGATCTGAATCAGAGAATTACATAACATTGGAAATTAAGTTTGTATCTAGCAAATGAAGATACTGGAAAGTAAAGATAATCAAAATTCAGACAGAGAAAGGGAAGAGTGTTAAGCAGAGTAAAGACCGTCACGTTACCTTGTGTGTTCTGTGACTGGACAAAGGTCTTAATGAGTTTGTCTGTGGCCTGCGTGTAGAGGGAGAGGGCGTAGTGGAGAGACTGGAGGTCAGGACTCTTCTCTAGGAAAGTCTTCTTCAGACCCACACCACCCGCATGAAAGTATTGCTAACAGACACAAAGGCAGACAAACAAAACAGAAAACAGATGTTAACTAATGTCCTCCTGCAAAAGATTATTGAAGAAACAAAGGTAATTTTTAATTAAAGAAAATGGAGCGATATCTGACAGAGTAAACTACTGTGATGTTCAATGTTAGCTTTCATTCATTCACACAATATTCTAGAGCTATAATGACTAGTTGATTAATTGATCAGTGGATCTACAGAAAATCAATGAGAAACTATACTATACTACTATAACTGATAATTGAATAACCCTTATTTTTCAAGCATAAATGCCAAACATTTGATGGTTTCAGGTTCTAAAATGTAACAATTTGCTCATTCATCTTGACTTAATTTATAGTGAATTAAACATGTTTGGACCGTTGGTTGGACAAAACAACAATCTTTTTCTGTCATCACCTTGTGCTCTAGGAAATTGTGATTGGTATTTTTCACTGTTGTTTTATAGAATAATGATACATCTGTTACAAAAAAAAAATTGGCAATGGATTAAATAATGTAAAATGATTGTTAATTGCAGCCTTACATTGATAAAGCTTGCAAAATCACTCTACTACAAGTGATCACAGTTTCTGTCTCTGTAGCAACAGCTCAATAGAGGCATTGAAGTATTCATTAAATATGTATATTACCTCTGGCATGTTTCAAGGTAGTGATTTTATTTGCATGTAATTGAAAAGTCCAGACAGTTAATACAGTGATTTTTTCCTCATGTTTTACATTTACATTTATTAATTTGGCAGACGCTTTTATCCAAAGCGACTGACAAGTGAGGGACATCACTAAAGCTTCCATGCAGTAGGAAACCATGGTGTAAGTACTACGTACTACATCTATTTAATAAATGCAAAGTTTTTCTGTCTCCTGTAACTTCAAATGCTTTTTCCAGTTCATCACATCTTCCTATATGCAGATAACTGATTTACAGCACTTCCACTTGTCATGCACATGTAACGGTGAGATTCTACCTTGATGGTGTCGAGAGCCAGCTCTATCACAGCACACTGTTTAGGTGTGAGTGCTTTGGCCTCCTCGCGGACCATGTGCTCCTGAAGACAACAGCGAGAAAAGCACAGACTGAAATGACCTATCTGTCCATTCACAGACTCTGCTTCATATTTTCTAAGCAATTAGAGTCGAGAGCCCAGAGCCCAGTGGTGGAAAAACATATTGTACCTTCAGCTTGGACAGCTGTCCCAGCTCCTTGGCAGCGTTAAAGATGAGCTGAGTGCCCTGGAAGAGACAGAGAGAGAGAGAGAGACAGATAGAAGAAAAGTAGACAGGCAGAGAGAGGAAAGTGTTGTTATTATCATGACAAAACAGGGCAGCGGCTTAGTGTCACACAGAGGACAGCAACGTTTCTGACACACACATTCATAAACAGTCACTCTAAGCCGCTTTACAGGTGTCAAGGTACTTTTTCCTTCAAGTGCTGTTATCATACTTATCTGTGTTTTATTCATTTCAAAAGAATGACACTCCGCTGCACGCGCACGCGCGCGCACACACACACACACACACACACACAGTGAGACATTTCAGTACGAAGAGAAGGGAAAGTGGTTCAGCTCATGGCAAGGGCAAGAAAGTAGACAGACTTGTGCACTCCTGAACACACACATGCACACACACACACACACACACACACACATATCAGCTCTGCAGTTGCACTGTGGTGTACGTAGGTATTTATAGGAAGTCCAGCCTAATGCAATACTCTGGTAAGAGGATATGTATGTGAGTGCTACTGACTGGTCCTTCAAATCTTATCTTTGGTTACAGCTCTAGACATGAAATATAGTTTTATAATAAACTGTATGTAGCTACAGCCAGTTTTAATAGTCTTACAAACAACATTGCAATAATGCCAGAAAATGAAACAAAATACACAAATCTGTGCACAGGAGGTTCATTATATTGTAAAACTACAGAGAAAAATAAACATAAACCTTTGAAACTGTGTTGTGTCTAGTCTGCATTTCAGATACTTAAGATTCAGTCAGGCAAGCAATGCCTGGCAAGGTCATGTGGGAATAATCCAGACTCCCTTTGGTGCTACACTATATTTAACTGTCAGATAATAAGGTAGATGGTTGTACGTTTTGTTGCTGACCCTAGAAGCAAATTCAAATGCACCATAAAGCCCAAGTCAAAAGGGCACACCATCGCTGGCCTACAGCTTTGCCTTTGACTTTTGTTTCTGTAGCTGAACCGCACCCTATTTTTTCTTGCATTGTAGCGATGTAGATATGAAACAAAATTATATATTGTTTTTGAAATTCAGATCAAATGAGGTGAACCCCTTGACCTGGGGTTTGTGGTGTGTTTGATCTTAAATGTCTGCATGTAGAGCACATTAGAGTGTATGACCTGTGGTGAAGCTGGGACTGCAGGTAGCTACTCGCTACAGCTTGTGATAGTGGGTTTTCCACTGCATATAAACAACACTATAGAGGAATATTGTGTAAAAATCAATATTTCCACTGCTTTGTTTGACTGGGGAACTATGGGAGAGAGACGGAGACACGGAGAGAAGACATAGAGGAGAGAGACAAGACACATTGATCTGAAGGGGGTTTAGTCCTTACATCACTGTGAGAAGCACTCTTCAGCCTCCCCTGGAAAGACAGCATGTGGTTAATACTTCAAGCAGTGGCCAGTCCCTGCAGTCTGACTTCACTCTCATTGATTAGTACGCAATTAAAAGTGCACGCGTTGCTTCGCAAAATGTAAAAAAAATTTGAGGATGTGCATCATCACTGCCAGAGATGTCAGCTTCTTTCAGTTATCTAATTGTTTTGGTCCCCAAACCAACAAGAACATGTTTTATGTCATAAATAGACATAACAGGAGTAAAAGGATGTGACAAAATTTTTCTTCAAAAATATACAGGTGACATTTGCTTATTCTGTGTAGTCGTCAAATCCATTTTGATGATCATTACTGTGCTGTTTTATGGGAAGCTATACAAACATTGTACCACACTATGTACTCTGATACTTTTACCACTTTTACATGCTATTCACAGAAAGAAAACACAGTACCAAGAGGCCAAAGGAATAGTGTACAGTAAAAATCCAAATGTAACCTAATATATGATGACATCAAATGTCATCGAAAAAAAACAATTTTTCTATCAGTGAAATAAGATATACTTCATAAACAAAAGTTCCTGAGATAGTTGGACATTCTGAGAAATACACTTATTCACTGTCTTGCAAAGTGTTAGACTGAGAAGATTGATATTACGTTCATGTCCGTGCATGTTAGCTTAGCTTAGCATAAAGGGTTGAGACAGTTAGCCTTCCTCCCTCAGAGGATAAATAAATTTGCTAACCAACACCAATGAATACATCACATTTCCTGTGTTTACACTAACAGAATGTAAAAAGTACAAATTTTGATTTGACGGGGAGTCGTGTGCAAGAGGAAGTCGCTGTGCATGGCAGCTGATTACCAAGAAATAGTTACAGCACGAAACAAGCTGTGACAAGGCTACTATGTCCGCCAGGTAGCTGCTAACTTGCCTGTGTGCTCTTGGGCGCTCAGAAGGTAATGTACTGCAATTTTTTTGCTTATTTGCCAAAAATTGCCCTACAAGAGCGACGACAGTGAACCAAAACAGTGAAGCTGTGAGCTGTTTTGTTTTTGCATTGATTGGATAGCGATAGTAGAGATATAGACAGAACGTGTAGGGCGGTTTTGACATGTAACACGGGGCCCCCCAGGTGGTAAACTCGTAATACACATGCATGAGATGATCGATCTTCTCATCTAACTCTCAGCAATAAATCGAAAAGGCATATTTCCCAAAATGTCTATACTAATAGTCTAACTATTCTTTTAAAAAAACAAAAAGTAGAAATCAGAAATAAAAACATCAGTATATCATAGAATTCATGACATTAAAGCTCTATGTGATGTCTTGGACCTTGGACATAAGATAAGAATTCACATCTATTCTCTTCATTAGAAATAATAAAAACGCATCTCCTCCTGTGCAGCCATAAAATTTTGTGTCAGTGTACTATCAGGTACACTACAGATTAAAATAGGCAACTGTTTTGCTACATACATAGTAGTAAACTACAACACAAAAATAAAAATAAAAATGAATGGTTAGCTGTTCAGTATGAAAAAGTCATCACATAGGGCTTTAAATACTTGAGAACATTTTTGCACAGCTCATTGATCCATTTTGTATTTTGACCAAACATCAACCAAAACCAATAACCTCTGGTAAGAAACAGCAGTGTGTGTGCATCAGGACTACCAACATAATACCAGGATTACAATAATCATGTGACAACAGAACATGAAACCAAACCAGGACAGACCAACATGACAGGTCTGCAGAGACATACAGTACAGTACAGTGTTGTACAGTATACTGAGAGAAGATTGCAGTGTTGAAATAGATCAGATGCAAGCAACAAACCCACAGTGGGGGGGTGGGGTGATCAGGACACATTTCAAACAGGAGAGAAAGGTGGGGACAGTGGGGAGGGGGGTTGAAAAGGACAGAAAGGGGTTGGGGGGGTTGGGGGGGGGCAGGATGTGGGGGCAGGACACCAGATACCAAGCCACCGAGAGATCAGAGTCACCCCACCAGAGTCCCGGTAAAAGGACACAATGCATGAGAAGAAACAAGGCAACACCAGGCGCAAGAGAGGAGTACCACTTCCTTATTGAGGAGAGTGTTCAGGAAGAAGAGACAGCAGAAGAGGGGGGCATTGATTGGTGGAGACTGTTGAGGGGGTGGGACCTATCAGAATCAGTCAGGAATGCACCATGCTTCTGTCTTCTCAAAAGAGAGACAGTTGTAGAAGAGAAGAGAAGAGAAGAGAAGAGAAGAGAAGAGAAGAGAAGAGAAGAGAAGAGAAGAGAAGAGAAGAGAAGAGAAGAGAAGAGAAGAGAAGAGAAGAGAAGAGAAGAGAAGAGATATGGGACAGATCAGAGAAGTGAGGCTGTGAGAAGGGACAGGGTGTGATGTGGGGCAAATAACAGGGGAAGATCGCAGCCACATATAGCAGAGAATCAACCACCGTGGACGGACAGACAGACACACACGCAGGAGTGCTGTACTTACAATCATCTGTGGAGGGAGAGCGGTGGGAGCAGGATGTAATAGTAATCACAACAACAACAACCAGAGAGAAGGGTCAGTCAAGCTGCAAAGAGCCCCACATCAATCAAAAACACAAGTTTGGGCCTCAGGGCTGGAAGGATGAGGAACCAATTTATACCTGTCTAAAGCTTGGTCTAAGAACGCAAATAAGTAACTTTAATCTATGAATGTGTTTTAGCTTTTCACAGCAACTTCAGATGAAGAAACAGTTATTTTAAAGATGATCATGTGGCTTTTACACACATTCAGAGCTCACTATCTTTACCTGTCTTCTTTCCTGTCTCTGCTCAATTGCACAGAGGCTAACTGCAGACATATGGCATCTGAGGCTGAGCCAGTCGAGATAATATAGTACTGGCGAGCACTGAGCATGATAGTCAGAGATTAATAATCACCTATTAATCGTGATATGAGGCTCTTTCATTTATAACCAAACACAAATAAGAACATATATATCCAAAACAAAAGAAAACAAGTGGCTGCTTTCCAAAATGTATGATTCTTTTTGGAAGTGGGCCAGATCCTTTGGGCAAACACTTTCTGCCACTCTGTTGTGCGTTACTCATAAATCAGGAATCTCTCCAAATAATTGTTAGCTGACATACTGGAGAGCAGCCATGAGCTGGTGTTATAATGATATGGTGCACTCCTTTTTCCTTTTTTAAATTGTTTTTTTTAAAGGGTTTCATCTTGATTCCTTGGATGAATGAAGGTACCGGGGGCGATGTTGAGTATAATGTGTGTAAGGGTTGAGGAGTGGATAGGGTGCCATATAGATGTGATGCAAAAGCAGTTTGATCCTCCGCTAGCATTTGTTTTATAGGAGGGCCATCTTGAATCACAACACACACAAAATGTCTGCCTCTGTATTATTCCTCATTCTCCACCTCCTCCTCCCTTTTCTTTTGATGCTGCCTTTGCAGTTGGAGGTGTGGGTTTTTGAACGTGTAGGCGCGTGTGTGAAGCATGTTTTGCAAATCCGTTTTCTGCTGTCTACCTTATGCTGTGGTCATCATCAGAACATATAAAATACTCAGACCTTTGTATTCGATGTAGTTTTTCCACAGGAACATGCACACTCTCATTAATCAATAAGGTTTTTGGAGTAGACGCTAGGGATGTATATGTATATATTTGTTTGCATGTGTATGTGCAGGCAAAGTCAGGTATAAATGCTAAACTTGTATGGTTGTATGCCTCTGCATGTGCATTCGTAGCTCTGTGCGCTCTCACCGTTTGGTCTGTGAGTGGCGGCAGGACGATGGTCTTCTCCATGGTGTTCATCACAAGTTTCCACAACTCCTTCAACACACGTTTCAGCACAGTCTTCTCACAGATCTTAGCAAACAAAGTCAAGCTGGCAAGAGGTGGGGGGGGAGATGAATAATAAGCAGCAGAACAAGGCAAACACAGTTCTGTTGAAGAAAAAGCTATTTAAAAAAAGAAAGCAGAAGAAGGAACAAAAATGGGCGGTTGCTAGAAATCCCCTCATGACCACAAAGAGTTGTCAGAAAAGCACAAAAGCTGAGACTTTGGGGAATGTCACTACTTTTGCTTCTCATCCACAGTCAAATCAACTCGTAGATTTTTTAGCCTTTCTTACATCTCTATGAACAGTTTGAATGTTGAGTAATAACATTAACTTGACACGATTTTTAGATGACCATGGAATTAAGTCTCAAAAGTGGGGAAATTGCACACAGCTATTAAACTTCTGTGTGTGGATTGCTGGTCTAACTCCTCTTGAGCTGCAACTTCACCTCATAGACATTAACACATCGATTTAAACTACGCTAACTTAACCATTGCTGAGGCAAAAACGAGGCATCCACAAGTTTGTCTGACTTTGCATAAATAACAATAATGATAAAATGCCAACAAAACTGAACAATCATTTTAGACTGCCACTAAAAAGGCAGATCTCCTTACTTGCTGTCCAAGAACTCCATGATGGGCTGCAGGACGTTGTCAGCATCCTGGGCCACGCTGCTGGCATTTCCTACATTTGAAGTTCCCTTCACCTGAGCCAAGATGTCTCCCATCTGCTTCACATTTTCCTCAATATGAGGCTGGAAACTGCAGAGGAAAAAGTAGAAGATAAATCTAAGTAGAAAGTAGGACATACATCTAAATATACATCACGTTATTGTCAGTGTTTAGGAGTTTGCGGCGCATATTTCGCCAAGTGAGTGTGGATGTTATTGTGTGTGGGCGAGTTTCTACCTGACAGCAAAGACCCT
Source organism: Seriola lalandi dorsalis (assembly GCF_002814215.2). Taxonomy (NCBI): domain Eukaryota; kingdom Metazoa; phylum Chordata; class Actinopteri; order Carangiformes; family Carangidae; genus Seriola; species Seriola lalandi. The sequence goes on from NW_019524906.1 coordinate 1,537,457, forward strand.
GCTGAGATCATCCATGACATTGTTGAGCTTAACCTGCAAGTCTTTCAGGATATCGCTGGCCTCCACACACAGCTAAGGCACGTAAAGAGAAACACACACACACACACACACACACACACACACACACACACACACACACACACACACAAACAGAAGAGCTGATCGGAATGATTGGGAAATAATAATGTCACTAATAGACACACATGCACATGCACAAAAGGTTTAGCTGATGAATAATAAGAGATGGGGGTTGGACAAAAAAAGGGGAATCACTTACATCTTTTCCACCCATCGCTTCAAACATCTTCTCCAGCTGAACTCTCAGCTGTTGGATGTTGTTGATCAGGATGCAGGGCTGAGGACAAGATAGCATATGTTTGTCTGAAACGCTTCCAAATTCAAAATGCATCAATCTTCTTTTGGTACGGCATTCAAAGAAACAAAGCTTACAAAAAAAAGACATAGATATACTGAACAAAAAGTGTAATGTAATCAACTGATTTTCAAGCATGTTGAGCAGTTAAGCTGAAATGTAATGTTTGTTTAGAGCTGGTTGAGCTAACTCCTCTGCAAGAATCCTATTTGGTTCATCAGGTCTTTGGCCACTCACCACTTTCTCCATGGTGACATAGTTGGCAAACAACTTTGAGATTATATCAGCATAAGAGAGAAGTACATTGCTGATGGTCTGGAGAGGGAAACAAGAAAGAGCACCAGGTCATTAGTCATTAGGGGATAGCTGTAGTTCAGTTTCTGTGTTTAAAAATGATGTGACCTCTATTAAAAAACGTTTTTAAATACGTCTTTCTAGTATATTCATTTTATAAGGTATGATTTAACTACAAATAACATTTTTTCTGAATTTACCTTGGCAAATCGCTTCATGTAGTGTCCTACAATCTGTGGATCTGGACACTCTAGCTTCCTGATGATCTCAAAGCTCTGGTTGAGCTGGGAAAACACATCCACCACCGAACAGGAGAACAGAGCATGCTCTGATGTGACCTGGAACTGTAAGGCAGAAGAGATGCGCAAGAAGATTAAAAACTGGGGAAGGGAGTAAATAGGAGGCGGTGTGGCAGATTGGGGAAAAGAGTAAAAGAGAGGGATGAGTAGGGGTAGCAGGTGAGAAGCTGGGATTCAAGGCAGGCTAGGAAGATGTGACCTCTGGGCACCTAGGACCATACAGATGGACTGTTTGACGCGATATTAAACTGAACCTTTGATATCTTTCACTGCATGTACAGAGCCTCAGACATACTGCCAGTTAGACAGCCATTGGCTGACAGGTGGGAGCTCCTGTCTGTCTCCTTGTAATTGGCTGCTGGTTTGTGCCTGGTCCCTAATTGGCTAGAGGTGAGTGTGTAGGTGCTCTTCCAGGGAGTCTGGGTAATGAGGTGAGAACAGCTTTCCTGCAGTCAAAACTCTAGAATAAGGCCATTAATTCACAATATCCTTCTGTCACATAGTTATCTACCTCCTCAAGCACACGCATGTCTCATCCACACTTCTTTCAACTTCCGAAGAATCTCTTTAAAGGACGAAGCACTTGTACTTAAACACCCTCTTAGCCCAAACACACTTTCTGCTTTGAGTCTGCGCTGCTGTGTCCATGCCTCTGTTGCTGCCTTTGAAGAATGCAGGAGAGGCAGGGGGAGTGTGGGAGGCAGAGCAGGAGGGAGGAGGAAACTTTGGCTGATAACTTGTGTGACAGAGGAAGGATGGATTACAGTAATTCTGTTTGAACAGCGAGAGCGACTCAGCATTTCCAGAGGAGTGAAGGGGGAGATAAGGAGAAGAGAAGATGCAAACTTTTACCCCATCTTTTTTGTCTCTTTCCAAAGCACCGTGCAGAAAGTCCCGAGACACTTCCTCGTTTTCGTCCAGCCACTGGATGACAAATGGCTCAAACCACCTATGGAGAGCAGAAAACCAGGAACCCAAAATTACACAAGGAAAAAACATTTAATCCTATATCCTTATTTTCTGCTTTCAGTTTGTGTATGGCTGTGGAGACAGTGTTGGTCGAGCAGCTACTCACGCAGGATATTCAGGCACTCTGCTTTTAAAGAAGGGCAGGTCTTTGCAGTACTCGTTGTACAGCCACTTGACCTTGAAGTGCAGGTTCATGTAATCTGCACTCTTGCACAAGCGATTTTTTTCATGCTCTGAGAGAAAGAATAAAGCAGACAAATTTGTGTTGAGTTAAAAGCTCATTTTTCCTGGGTGTTTAGTCTAAGTCCACCTGCAGTTACCGCAGATCCACTGAGCATACAGAGGCATCAGCCCAGAGTCAAACACACATCCTCGTGGACTTGTTGAATATAATCGATGGCTTAAGTACATCACGTTTTGTGTAGCTGTCATAGCAGAGCTCAAGGCCATTACAAAAAGAGGGCCAATCACACCAATTTTGTTGAAAGAATTAAATATTAATCAAACCCAAAATTGAGTGTGACCCTTTGGGCTTTGCATAATTTGGAAAAAAGTTTTTTCTTCCCTAACACTTCTTCAGTCTTTCATTTATCAAAACCAAACTTGGTATGGGAGCGGGGACATTTAGGATCCATTTTTCTGATCATTTTTCAACTGGGAAATATGGCTACCGCAAATAATGTAGTCGTCTGTGTGCGCGGGGTAACACAAAACCAACCATAAATCAAACAATTTGTGTATAATCAGTGCGATACTTAATATTTCTTCAACAGAAGATAATGGACTTTTCAATATCCATTTGAATGTAGATTAACCAAAATTTATTCCCCTGTGCTATGGCCACTCTGAGCTCCATGGCCCAAAAATCACAGGAACCCACTATGTATTACTTGTTTTGTCTGCCTGTATATAGTAATGGAGCTGGATTTTAATTTCCCATTTGGGGACAATAAAATCTGTCTATCTAATTGGAAGCTCCATTAAGGCCAGTTAACTGTTTCTCGAAACCCATTTGATTAACTGTCATGAAATTTGGTCCATACCTTCATGGGATGTGGAAAAAATATTCTCATGTGGTCAAAACTACCCGCCTCCTCTGTGGCGTCTCCCATATTAGCATATAACTACTTGTGATTGTTTAATGACTATTAAATCTTCAGGACTGATTTTGAACAGACCTAATAAATGTCATTTATACTGATTAAAGTACTTTAGTAGTATTTACAGTATCAGTATTTACATGTAAACCACTGGAAATAGTAAAGTAATTAATTCAACCCTCTAAATATCATTATGATGTTCAAATCAGCTGCACTTTATTGTCTTTTGTGTCTGTGTGTTTGGTCATTAGTGCAAATCTAACAGCTCAGAGTATCAATGATATGCACTCACCCTCCATTGCATATTTCATATCCTGAGCAAACAGGTTCCACATCACTTCAGCACTGATTTTACCCACATTGAGCTCCTGGGGAAATCTTGATGGATGAGAAAAGGAGACAGGCTTACTGTATATGCAGTTTGAAAGGAAACAGATAACAGCCTGGAAGTGGAAAGTGTGTTTGTAGAGGTATTAAGAGAAGATTCAGGGTAAACAGTGCAAAAGGAAATGAAAATGCCATTAATAAGGAAATGTGATCAAATTTGATGAAAATGATGAAAGAGGCTTAGAGAGAATACAGAAACATACTGGTTTAGGCAGGGAGTGTAGGAGTTCTTGTCCTCCTCGATGATGGAGACAATAAGTGTGATGAGTTTGGACCAGAAGTCCAGATTCTTGATGCTTGGTCCCTGCTCCTCAGGAGGCACGGCGCCCTGCTTGGCCTGGAATCACAACAAAATTAACACAGAGGTCCTTTTTTTTATCTGACTTTTGCCTGCTGGTCATTTTACTTAAAATATGACACAGCTTATCCTATATACCATCCATACTCTGCAGATAAATATGTTCTGATAATTATGTAAAGAGTTTTTAAAGCCAAACCATGTCTGTTTTTTACTTTAAAGCCACGCTGCACACATCAAACCTCTAGTTACATATTGGATAAGATAACCAAGGGGCAAATCTTCCGAAAAGTAACATAGTCCTGAAATTGTGTGACCATTCACTACTCTCAATGTGATTTTACTAATGTTATTTTTTATTGTCGGAGACAGAGAGAATTTTTTGAAGGAAATTCTTGACTGTGTTGTTAATTCAACTTCTCATACATATTCAACATTTGCTGTTCAAACAGCTTTAAACAGACTCCGAATGTCAACTGTCTGGATGACTTCTTTGAAATAGCTGAAGATGTGCAGGAAGAAAAAAAACCTAAGCCGAGCCCTGCAGGGGTTGACGAGTGAAGAATGATCTTGCAGAGATTTCAACAAAATATAGCAACGTCCCTCAGGATGAAATGTTTTATTCAAAGGAAAAAATGCTTATTTGAAATTCACCAGAGAGTCTGAATGGGGCTGGTGCTTTAATGAGGACTCAAAGCAAGTTCTAGAAATCCCTGTTGAAATCTGGTGCAGGACTGATGGAGGGAAGAGCCTGGTCCACTCAGACTGAGAGGATGATGGGGACACTCCTCACACAGACACAAAGTACACACATGCACACACACCAGAGTCACAATGCATTTTACACATCACTGAAGCCACTGCAGAAATCAAGCAAAGAGGGTGGTCTTATTCAAAAATCCTTTAGTACAAGTAATATTTTAGCCAAGCAATGTGATTAGTCAAGGACCAATCAAGGACACCTCAACTTATAAGAGTTCATGAAGAAAACTCCTGGCCAAGTTTGAAACAATTACTAAGTCAACTCTTTCTGTGAGTTTGGAGTTAGACACTGATTTATCCTGTTTGTTTCTTCTGAGAAAGTCAACCAAATACAGGCCAAAGAAAAGTAAAAGTACACTAATCTTTGGACATTTGCAACAAAAAAGTTAATTCCAATGATATCTAGCACCGAGCTGACAATACAGGGTGGCAGCTGATCTAGGCACCACATCAGAGCTACCAGAAATTAACAAAGTAATTAACTATATGTAGACAGAGTGACTACAAACTGGCCATTAAAAGTGCTCCATAGACAAACCTGGCAACCCAGAGAAAACAGACTGGGTTGGTTCTGCCAACAATCAGAGGTAAAGACAGAGCAACACATATTGCTATGGTATCGTCTTTACTAAAGTGCTAAGTGCCAAGTTGTATTTACCAAAATAAAAGTCAAATACAGAGTATTTGACACACACTCACACCAAAATAAAATGTAATATTTACTTGGGGAAAAAAACAAACAATGTGATGTCAGTCTGAGGGAAAACCAATAGAACATATGAAAATATACTGAGCTCCCTAAAAATCTGCCTTGTCTTTTTGATCATATATTTCAGAGAGAGAGAGAGAGAGAGAGAGAGAGAGAGAGAGAGAGAGAGAAAGAGACTTTCACTCACACCCACACAGACATCCAGTTTGTTTCTGCTTCTTACCGGGTCTGTCTGATACTCGCGGCTGTAGAGCTCATGACAGTTATTAAAGATGTACTCGTAGGTGGAGTTGAGACAGGCTTTGACACAATCTTTCACCACCTGACTGGCTCTGGGTGGAGACTGAAGTTCTTGGACCTGAACACACAGAGAAAGCGAGAGTGAGAGACAGTTCAACTAGACAAGTCACTGACTCATTAATTCACCAGATTATTGCACTTCAGAATTGTGTTCATGGTGGTCTCTGTGACAAAGACAAAGAAGATAGGATTCTTCCTTGAAATTCAATTCTAGGTTAATTTTAAAATGAACACTTTGAACACCAATAATAGTCTTATAGGTAGGCTGAGTTAATGGAATAGAGTAGACAACCAAAATGTCTCTGAAGGAAGGTGGAAGAATAAGGGACTGTACCTTCATTCTGAAGAAGGTGATACTGGTGAGGAGGTCCACTGTGGACTTGAGGTCCTGTAGCCTTTCAGGACTGCTGGCTGGGAAATTGTTCTACAGTCACACAAAAAAAAAAAACCCAAAAAACAGTGAACCAGCAGCAACAGATGATATCACATCCATCTTTGTCCAGTGTGTTTTCTTTGTCCATGGACAAGATCCAGCACAGTCGCAAAATTTCCACTGCCATCGAACCCTTACACTTGTTACTGTGTGAGTGTGCATTGTTTGATGAATGTGTCTATGCATGTTACAGAGGAGCTGTCATTCTAATTAACACATCCAGCTGCTTTGTTTTACCGTTTCTCACAAAGAGAGAGATATCACAAGGAAGAGAAGCATTGCAGATATTACAGAAGATAAACACGTAGGTATAAACAGTGAGATGGAGATATATCTTACTCGGTACATGGACAGGTCGATCCTCAGAGAGTTGTGCAGCTGATCTAGAAGCTTGACAAATCGCTCTTTCTGTGGGTATTACAACATATATAATAACAGATTTTAACATTATACAGAAACACAAAATACAGAAATTTAGCATCATGAAAAATAAGTGTTTAGTCAACACAAGAATTATGGTATTGTGGTTTTTGGATAAATTTGAGAACTGTGACACCTGTTGAATTTCCTGTTTCTGTTAAATGTTCATGCAGTGACTCACCCCGAAGTTAGAGGCAGCAAAGCGGTCAGAGGCAGAGACGTTGTTAGTTGCCTGGGTGGTGTGGGCGTAGTAGGCATTGATGTTAGCCAGCAGGGTGCTCATTACTGCAGGCACACCTGGGCACATGTACTTAGATGACAGGCAGGCAAAGTGGCTGCAAACGAGGGAAAGACATGTAAGCAAAAACTGGATACTAACAGCGTACAGAGAGCTCGACGCATGAAAACAACCAATGTTGCATGCAAACCACCGGGTTCTGACAGGAACATACGTCATTGCCTGGTAGATGGACTCCACTCCATAACGCATGGCAAACTCATCCACAATCTCCTGAGGAGTCTCCTCGAAGTAAACCTTCCATGCATCATCCCCTTTAGCATCAGGGATCTTCACCACACCGTTGTTCTGGATGTCTGTCACATAGTGGAAGAGGTTCTACAGAGAGGAAATGTGAAAGAGTTAGGGAAAGAATTGAAGGAGATGTATAGAAGATACATTTCTCTGTACAATAACAAAGCAGATTTCAACCTCTTAACCTGTTTAACTTTAAATGGCTGAGCTAGTTAAATTAGCCATTAAACTAAATTATGAGGCCAACACAAGGTGCTGTAATGGCTACTCAGCCATAAAGCGTTATGCTGCTGTAAAACATCTTGAGTTGGCTTTGTGGTTTATGGCCACTTATCTGCAGCAATAACAGTGGTCATTTGTCGGTTAAGGTTCAGCTAATGTGCTCTGCTGAGTAATGGGCAGAGTAATGATTTCATACAAGGCTGTGATTGGTCTACAGTCAATCAGCGAAGTTCTCCGCACACAGCGACGCAGACTTGAAATGTGTCTGATGTCTTAGCTGTTGAAAGAGGTCTTTACCTCAGAGCTAAGCAAACTTCACAGAGTATTAACTTAAGTTTAATTTGGAATGAATCCTTTATGGAAGCGAACATCAGTCAAGTAAATGAACCTGTTTGGCATGGCTCATTAGGGCGACTTGGCACAGAGATACACGCAGGCACACACACACACACACACACACACACACACACAAAGGGCTGAAACAGTAATATAAATTCATATGTTTTATTTAAATGCCCAATCTGCTTGTGTACAGGTTCATATAGAGATCATAGGGCCTCAAAGACATGGCATGCATAGTGTTGTGCATATTGTTTCACCAACAATGAACTGACCACTGCACACTACTGCAGAGTGGACCTTTATGTAAAAGCACAGGAATAAGTATCAGCAGTAAAAATGAATTTAAGTATCTAAAGTAAAAGAACAGCACCTTTCAGAGGGAAAAGTTGTAGTTCAAAGTTTTACATGTATATGTATATGCAGGTTCTTTCTTTTCATTCTGCAAAAAATAGTCTTATAGATGAATGTAGTGAAGAATTACAATATTCCCCCAGAATTAGCATTGGAGTAAAAATATACAATCTCACAAAATGCACATCAGTATTTTAAATACAACTCAAGAGATTTATTTTCAAACATACTAACACACACACTGAGCTTACTTCATGCAAACAGGTGTACTGAACGTGATATGGGGCGACCGTCTCCTCTCCTTTGATCTCTACATTAATGTGCATGCGGATAGCTCCAGACACAGCTGATTTGTCTGTACGCTTGTCTGTGAAGAGCACAAGACAGACAGCAACACAGTTACCAAACTCACTGCTAAAAAAAAAACTCAAGGAGAAGTTAATGAGTCATATAACTGCAAGGTCAGGACAGCTGATTATTGGATTAGTGCAGCAGAAGTGACGTGAACTTTAAATTCAACTGACCGAGATTGTACCAGACGTCCATCTCTCCACTCAAAGTGCGGACCTCGATGATGGTTTGACCGAGGAAGTCGTCTGACTCCCGCTTGAACTTCTGCTTCACACGAGACTTAATGTCATCGTCCTCATCCCACACACGCACCTTGATGCGATCTGAGGAGTTGTGACACTCACTACATAGACAGAAGCAGAGAATCAGCCACACGTTACCTTGACAGTTGGCCAAGAAGAGCAGATGGATTACTATCTTGACTTATTAAATATGAAACTGTAGACACAAAATCTAGCCATAAACAAATCTGCATTGATTATAGTTTACCAACAGAAAGCAGATAAAAATGTATATCTGTGACACTGGAACCACTAGAGCTGAAAGGTTTAATCAACAACACAGATAAGTGATCAATTATTTAAGTCATTCATCAAGCCTCCCTGTTTTATATAATTGTAAATGAAATATCTTTTTAACTGTTCTTTTGGCCAAAACAAGCAATTTAGAGACGTCACCTGGGGCTTGATTAAGTGGAAAAAAATGACCAACATATTAACTGTTAAAGAAAATAATCATTGAAACCCTAACTACCACAAAGTTCACACATATTTTTTTTCCAAGAGGTCTCGACTCACAAATTAAACGTCTCCTCCCATACAGGGTTGAGATTCCCGTAGATGGTCTTTGTCCTCTTTTTGGTCTTTCCCACCTGGACGGTGACGTAAGGATCACTGGAACCAGTTTTATCCTTGGCTTGGAGACCCTGGGCACACAACACTAGACAGAGGGGAAAAAAGGCCAAGCTCAGCCACTCTGTGAGTGTGTGTGAGTGTGTGTGTGTTTGGATGCAAACAGATACTTCTTAACTCATTTGACCTTCTGCTCTATTGCCCCACAAATGCCACCTGTGCTCTCTTCATGCAAATGTTAGCTTGTCTCTTTTCATAGACACAAACACCTGACATGTGTTGGCTCCTCTGACTTTGATGTTGACCGTGTTGGCCAGCTCACTTCAAAGCTACTGTACTGTACTCCCCTCTTACCTGTGATGCTGATCTTGGCCGACCATTTAGAGGTGCCATCGAGCACGCTCTGTTTGATCTGCTTCATATGGGTGACATGAGTGGATTTGGGGACAGTGAACACTTCCTGAATGAGTTCAAAGATCTCTGGTTTGTTCCTCTCGCGGATCTTCATGCGGTCCTTAAGAACCATGATGATGTTCTGGGTTCGATCCTCCGCACCATGCTTGGAGCTCTTCTCTGCTGCCCCTGGTTAGTGGAACAATTAAGAAAAGGATCAGATATATAAAGGCCTATAGAAATGATTTGCAATGAGAAACCTATGGTTTTTAGTTCCTATTCAGTTATTAATTATGACAGAGAAGATTATTGCCTGGAGCATAGCATTCTGTAACTTATAAGAAAGCAATTTGAAAATGGGAAATTTAATTCAGAGCAGAGAAGAAGACTGTGGAGGTGATGACAAACTTGGTTATATTTCCTGAATGAGAAGCGGACACATTTGCAGAGCTATAAAATGCTGTGGAAAAGAGAGATGGAAAAGAGAGGTGGATGACAACAAAAGATAAATGGCTTTTAATATCCTCTCAAGAAAACAAGGAAAATACGAAAGTAGGAGTGAGAGGAGAAGGAAGATGAGGTTGGCACCTGACAAATACAGATAAGGGAAAATAGATGGACCAGATAGTTTACTCTTATTAATAAAAAAAGCAGCACTGATGCAGACGTCTAAAACAAAGTCAGCAAATGGTTATTTGGCTCTTAAATATTTTTCATATGAAGTCTGTTAGTTTAGCTTGGCATAAAGACTGGGAACTGTGGGAAAGAGTTGGGCTGGGTCTGTTCACATGTAACACAAAACCAACAAAGTTTAATAATTAACACGTTATATCTCAATTCTTTAATCTGCATAAAAAAAACCAAAGCATAACAAATAATTTTAACTTTGGGCATCTTTATGCTAAGCTAAGCTAACCACCTGTCGGCTCCAGCAACATATTTATAATACAGACATGCCAGTGGTGTCAATCTGCTCAACTAACTCTTGGCAAGAATGTAAATAAGCTATATTTCCCAAAATGTCAGACTACTCCTTTTAACAATGAATTCTGGGATTCACACTTGAATAGTCTTGTGTTTTAATATGGGGCAAACGACGAAGGCATTTCAGCTATAAACTATCATCAGGGTTCGTTGTTTGCCCCATATTGAAATACAAGACTTTTCAAGTGTGAGTGCCGGCATCTCCTTTTAACAATGCATAAATTGACCAAAATAAACAAAACAGGAAATAAAAACAATAATTTTACAGGGATAAAATGGGGATAATGTTTTCCAACATTTCTCTTACTTTGCAGACAGTCAGCATTAAGTAGATCTTGGCACTTTTCGTGGCATTTGACTCCACACTCGGTACAGCGCATGCCCTGGCGAGCAATACCCCACAGCAGCCCCTCACACTCGTAGCAGTAAGTGGGCGTGGTGGCGGTCCACACCTCAAAATTATGCGGGGTGGTGCAGGAGATGGGGTATATGAGGGCCTGAAGGGTCTTCTTATAGACGTGACTCTTCTACAGGGGTACGGAGGAGAAAAGTGCAGGGTCAGAAGAGTTAAAAAGCCTTTAGGCGTGTTGTGAAATATTTCGATGTAATAGAGTGAGCACTGACCAGTTCTTCATTATGCAGGGTGCTGGACGTCAGGGCCGAGGTGATACCGGCTTTCCTGGAGTTCTGAACCAAAGACTGAGTGACAGGAGGGAGACAGGGTCATTTCTGTCAGCTCCCACTTTAATATCTTATTTTTCTTTTTATCGAGACAAATCTCAGTGCAACCTATGAGACAATGTGTATTAATACAGTCTGGCAATGTTTTCCTGAATAGTTACAACAAGCTGGAGGTGACAGCTGAAGAATTTAAAGTGCTTCCTTTTTCTTTTTTTTTTAAAGTGATCAACTTGCTGGTGAGACTAGAAAATTAGTATACCCTCATAATAGTCAATAATCAAGTGTGTTTCTAGAGCAAATTGTTTCAGTGTTACTCACCATAGCCTGTAGCAATGAAATGAAGGTGGGGGGAAAAAGGGAGATTTAATATTAGAAAAAGGCAAGAAAGAGGAAGGAATTTCCACAGAATAAAAGATGCAAAAGAGGTGTTGAGAAACTGAAGCATTTATTCTGCATCTGCTGAAGTCTTTGTGATTAAACAAGAATCTACAGTCAGATGTGGAGACTTGCAGGGCGAGGCACCCACAGCTGCAACAAGACTTGAATATCTGATATGTGAATGAAATAGCCTGTGATCGCTGCTCAGGACCCCAGCCGGTGTGATCAATTACCTGAGACACTGACATGTTGTGAGTGTGTGTCTGTGGGATAGAGAGGGAGAGAAATATAAGTGCACCTGCTTGTAACTGTCTGTCAGTGCGTAGTGGCTGTAACTGCATGACAGCAGGATTTATTAATGAAGACAGTCATCCAAGGTAATGTGTGGTAACGCTTGGATCTGGGATGTTTATGAAAACAGCACACTGAGCTTTATCTGGCAGTAGATATAAAAAGCCAAATAGCTGCCCTTTTTTCCAGGCTACCCTCTGTTAGCCTATTTCTGTAATAAATCAGTAGTTTGACATTTTGGGGAAAATGCTTATTTGTTTTCTTGCCAGGAGTTAGATGAGGAGATTGAAGCCACTCTCAAATCTGTGCGGTAAATATGAGGCTACAGCAAGTTAGCTTAGGTTAGCACAAACAGGGGGTAACACCTAGCCTGGTGATGTCTGCAGGTAATAAAATCCACCTACCAGTACCTCTAAAATTCACTAATTATTCTTGATATTTCATTTGTTTAATTTATACAAAAAAAACAACATAAAAAAATTGCAGTTTTATGGCGAGTTAGCCAAGCTAGTTGCTTTACCCTGCTTCCAGTCTTTATGCTAAGCTCAGCTAACCAGCTGCTGGATGTAGCTTCATATATTGAATGGGCAGGTACGAGAATGGTAACAATCTTCTCTTCAAACTTTCAGTACGAAAGAAAACAAGCGTATTTTAAGGTTTTCTGTCATTTGTCTTTCTGAAAAGAAAAATATGGCACAGATGCTGTGTGCTTCTATCCATATCCTGCGCTTAATGTGTATCTACATGTACTTGCTAGTAGAATTTGAGCCTCCTGTCATTTTAACAAAGGTAGAAAATTTATAATGATGATTAGACAGTCAAACAAAGTGACTTGTACATGAGATACAGGTTTCTCTAGTGGATTTATATTTTTCACAGTTGTGTCACTAATGAGCCAGTGTCAAGCAGGAATGTGGACGATGGCAGGGTAAGGTTGTGAAAAGGTCTGTTATATGACAGCATCTAGCAGACATCAATGTCAGTCAGTGGAAAACTCTGGCCTTGCCAGTGGCCTCTCAGCCATTCGGCTTGCCCTGTCATGCTGTAACAGCAGGGAAATGTATCATCTGTAGGCACAGTAGACGCAGTGCAATGGGCTCAAAGACAAAGAGGAAGAAAAGGAAAGCGTAGGAGAAATTAAAAAAGAACAAAAAAAAGATAAAACAAACAAAAAGAAAGCAGAGAGTCAAGATAAACAGAACAGGAGTATTTACAGTAACTAAGTGCGCTGACTGCTGAGCTGAGTGATAGATGGACCAGGCAGATGTGAGACACTTTAGTCAGGGAATATAAAGAGATTAGTGCAGAAACTCACCAGATCTCTGACCAGAGGCATAGCTTTCCTCTTCCTGAGGTCTGGCATGCTGTCAATGCTATACAGAGCGCCACCCATTCTGGAGACAAAACATGCACATAACAGGATTCAGCAACCCTTATTTTTGTAGCTACAGTTGAACCTGGACACGACAACTCAATTAGACATTAAGGCCATGGGCTTGGCTTTGGGTTGGTAAGTTATAGATTTTCAATGACCGTAGTAATAACAGCGTCATGGTTACTTACCCTGCTGATAAAAGCAGAGAGGCGATGCCGACACTTTCTCCTCGGGCCTGTGGAGAGAGACATGAGATGAGAAAGAAAGGCGAGCAGGGTGCCGTTAGAGCTGTGGCTGGAAAAATGGGAAGCCTAGCATTTCATAGTACTGTACTTATTTTGTCCGTTATACTGAGAAAAACAAAATCAAGAGATATTGCATGGTGTTCCTTGGAAAAAAGCAATATTTCATGGCGAGTTTCACTAGTAGCTGTTGCCACCATAACTGAAAGTGTTCCCAGAATTCACAAATGAATAATACAACAGTGGTACAAGTGGGAGATAGAAAGAAAAAGGGGAAATGAGGAAAGTGTTACAGCTGAGTTGTGTCTTTCTTAGTGCGTGTGGTGACTACTGACATCAGCAGTGGCTTCTCTGTGTTTGAGGATCATAGTAAAAGTAGATTACAGCCAGATGGCTATCCATGTAATCATTCTTCTAATTCTATCTGCTCTATTATAGAAAGACACGTTCTTTGTCTGCCTGCCTGTTCAGAGAACAAAACAGCGCTGATGCTCACGTCACACCGAGGTGCAGAAATAGTCATGATTGGTAGAAACGTCTGACTTTGAAAATGACACTTAACAGGCTTACAGCAGCTTCCTATGTGTTGCTTGGCTCTCCATAAATTGTCTATGAGCTGTACAGGATACATACAACATAAATTAGACTGATTAACACACTATTAGCCACACCCACCTGAGAGTCTGCTCCAGCCATGGGTAATCAGAATGGACTACATGCAAATCGCTACGAGGATGGCAAACAACTGAAAAGAAAATAATGAAATGGCAAAACAATACAAGGGGTAAACAGAAACTATCAAATAAACACAAGACAATACAGTGTAATCCACAGCAATAACCAAACGCTGGGAAAAATGGTGGACCAGTCAACAATAAGCTGGAAAAAAAATCACAGTAACAGTAGGACATGCAGGGGCTGATGCAACAAGTCAGTGAGCTCAAATAGTAGACTTATGAATCAAAGCTGAGCAACAACAGAGAAAACATACTGTATTACCCACTGTAATGAGCACAGGCATTCATCTGGCATGAACGGATGCAAATGCACACATATGTGTACAAAGATACACGGAGAAACACACACACACACACACACACACACACACACACACACACACACACAAAGGCTGTACCTCTTGCAGCTGCAGTCGCACTCTGCTGAAAAGTCGAAGCCAGTTGGCTTTGGCTCTGGCAGGACCAGGTTCCATGAGTTCTCTCTTTGGAAAGCTACAGGAATGATTGAAGAAGGAAGAACGTTTTTATAGTTATTAATATATGTGTATGTGTGTGCTCAATTAGCTAATTTACTTAAAGTACAGTGATTATGGAGACAACTGTCATAGAATAATATTTTTGATAATTATTCTTTTATTTTTTTTATAATAATGGGAAACTCCATTGAGTAGCTCTTTAACTGGATGATGTACCTGTGTCTTCTTTGAAGTCTCAAGCAAAAGTAACATTTGAAGAAAACATTATGATTAAAAAAATGCAGATCTTTTTTTTTTTTACTTTTATTGGGTATTTCATTAAAATGCTGCTGGTTCAATCTCTATGTATATACTGTATGTGCTTATTGTTACTTGAATCAAGAGCCACGATAAAACCCTTTGCAGAAATGTTGCTATCTCAGTGACGACAGTGTGTGGGAGCTTATTTGAGATTTTTTTCCTGTATGAAGCTGTCGGGGTAAGAGCAGTGTTCACCTTGGAACAGGAGGCTCCTCCGTTTTCTCTTCGGGAGCTGGAGGGATGCTTTCTGCGGCTGGAGGCTTCTCGGTGGGTAGAGGTTCCTCCTCAGATTTGGGCTCAGCCTCCGGGGGCTTGGATTCTGGAGCTGGAACCTGTGATATAGTTGTAGAGGTGGATGTAGTGGTGGTAGACATATCTGGCTGTGCAAGTGCAAAGGTAGGTTTGGTGGATTCTGAACTGAAAGGGGGTAACGTGTCGTCCTGTGAGACTGGAAGGAGACCAGGAGCTGTGGCTGGGGGCTGGAGCTGATCAGGGGCCGGGTGCTGCTGTTGTTGCTGCTGCTGCTGCTGCTGCTGCTGCTGCTGCTGCTGCTGCTGATGCTGATGCAATGATGGCTGCTTCTCCAGCGGTGGCCTGGTGGTGGACAGACCATCAGAGGCCGGCATCAGGGTAGGGGCAGTGCTTGTGGGTGTGGGGGTGTAGGGTGGTTCCTGGTCTTCACTGAGCGTGCCATCAAGCGGATACATATCTTCATCTTCCTCATATGGCATCTCTTCCTCATCTTCATAGTTGTACTCTCCTTCCTCCCCGTAAATGTCTCCCTCGTCTTCATCATACAGCGCCCCCTCCTCCCCTCCGTCTTTGAGGTAGCCTCCCTCGTCACTGTAGACGCCTTGGGGGTCTTCGCCATCCCAGCCTGGGGAATCCTCTTTGCTATAGCTGACCGAGGAGTGGCAGGAGTGGTAGGAATCGTTTTCATCATAGAACTCCGAACCTCGCAAGCTCTCGCCGTCCTCAGGAACAAACTCCTCACTGAGCTGAGAGCTGCCTCGACTCAACTCGCCTGATGAGGCGTAGCGACTGTCTGTGGGACTAAAGGGAGGGGGAGATGCAGAGACATGTCAGACACACTCACACAGGTTTGAAAGTAAACTAAGGGAGTTCCCAGAGTTGTATCATAAGGAGTTTAGTTGTCACAGTGACACTTAAGGAACTTGTGTTGGGGCCAGGGAGGGAGACAGCTAACCAATAGGAAAAGAGGAGTGACTTTAAACCAACCAATCAGGAAACTTAGAGCAGGGGATCAGACTAGTGATGCATCTATGTAACTGTAAGAGGAATCAGCTTTTTAGTAATGGGGAAGGTTACTATGGATACTAGTTCACTCAGAAGATAATACAGAAACACACACCATACAAAAGCACATGATTAGAAAAAGCATAAGAACACAGTTTTCAAAAATCTGAATGGGCCTATTCAAAGAAAGAGAGTGAACCTGGAGAGGCTGAGGGTAATTTATTAGCCTGGCAGAAGAAAAACTGTCTCTTTCTGTAGATAAATAAGTGAATAATATTTATTCACAATGATGAATGAGGCTATTAGACATTGAGACAGACCATGAGTCAGGGAGAGATTTGAGACACATATAAAAACCATTTGTTACACACACACACACACACACACACACACACACACACA